>NC_056522.1:329828382-330061126 GCF_019175285.1 Sceloporus undulatus | reverse complement strand
AACAGAAACCCAGGCAGGAGCTCCAAAATGGAGCTCCTTCTGGCGCCGCAGAAAGGGCGCCACAGGCGCCCTTCCGCAGCACCAGGACGTCATGTCTGTGCCGCTCCGTTTGGAGGCGGTGCGGCTGTGACATCGTAATGGCGGTGCCCATGTAGACAGGGCACTGCCATTTTGTACGTACTCTGTATGTACTAGGGTTGCGGGCGTCTAAAAGAGATGCCCCCAGGCAACCCTAGTATGTACAGAGTACGTACGAAACAGCCCATTTGTACAGGGCCATAGTCTTTTTCAATGAGTCCTTCTTTTCATGATATGCCCAACATATAACAACCCCAGTTTAGTCATCTTTGCTTCCAGGGAATGTTTTGGTCTGATCTGCTCTAGGATCCATCCACTGGTCCTTTTAGGGGTCCATGTAATTCTCATAGTAAAAGATTATGGCAATAGTAATGCAATACATCTGGAGGGAAAATGGTCCCCCATCCTTGATCTAATGAATTCCATACTGTATTGAAATCACATACACGGGTAACTCAATGACTGCAAAATATGCCCCAGAAACGTTGTACAGTCTGAGAGAATCAATAACACTGAAAAAATTCAGTTGATTCCTTTCTGTTTGTTGTTACTATCATGCTGACTATGACTATGAATAAGAGAACTTCAAGAGACCCTGTTATTAAGACTCCTGCTTAGGACTTAGAAACACAGGGCTGTGGTTTCTTCGACTGAGTCAATCCACCTGTAATGTTGCCTTCATATTTACTGTTCATCATTTGGTCTTTTCTAGTGCATAACATCATCCTATCACACAGCCAAAATATGATAGCTTCAGTTTAGTCATGTTGGCCTCTAGTGAGAATTCAGACTTGATTTACTTGGGGCCCATTTTCTTGTGTTCATGACATTTCCTGATGTTTATAGATTTCTCCTTTGGCACATTTCAGATGAATTGATTTGCTCTTTGCTTGAATGCAGACATTAGATTTCACATACAAGATATATCACTGAGAAAAACAAATGTGCTAATGGCAGCTTTTCCAAAGTCTTTTTATTTGGTTAAAAGCAGCCCTGGAAGAAAAGATCTTGTGATTAGGGCCATGTCACTGAAGAAGGAATATTAACTCTTTCTCCCTGTGTCATTTTCCTGGATTAAATACCTTCCCTCATTGTTTCATGTTGTTAATAGTGCTGAATGGGAAGAAGGTACTAACTTCCCCCTCTACTCCTTCCCAAGCAGCTAATAGCAACTTGGAGGGATTTAAATTAAAGAAAATGAGAGTTAAAGCAGGAAGGACATCATCTCCTTCCTGCCAAAAGCTCATTTTTAAACAAAGAGAAATGCAGTACCTATCTTGAAGATCTACCATAACTTGTATAATTTTGCCCTAGAACAGGTCTGGAAAATCTGTGGCTCTTTATATGTTGCTGATCTTCAACTTGCATCATCCTGACCATTGGGTTTTGAGTCTGGTAATCTTTGGAGGATCAGAAGTTCCTCATTGATGCTGTAGACAGCATGATCAAATTCAGTTGCAAGTTTCAACTGGAGTAGACCCATTGAATCAATAGAACTTATATAGTCTTTGACTTATCAAGTTCCTATTAACAAATGTACTTTAGTAAGAACTAACAATTGGATTCAGACTAAATGTCTCAGTCATTTGATGCTAAGCCATGGTTACATTAAGTGTACCTTCAGAAGATTCATATACATCACCAATGATGCAATTCCCATCTCAATACCACTTTTCCATAAAAAGAACTAGACAATTTTACATTCTTCCACTTTTCTATGATGATGCAGAGGCTTGTTTGCAGTGTAGCAAATAAAGAGACTTAAACAAGGGTCACCTGGTATATCTATGGATCTAGGCACAACTGCAGCAATTGATGTGTTCTTAAAATAAATAGGATTTACTCCAAAGAAAATACTTCAGGGCTGGAATTTAGAAAAGGGAGACTACTCTTTTGGAATATACCACACCATGCAGAAGAATGTTGCCATGATACATTACATCCTGTGGGGGGTGATCTCACATCATTTAGAAAGGCAGCTTAGAGTTCTTGCTAAGTATTATTATCAAATAAAGCAAATACAGTAATATAAGAACGTAATGACCTATTTGCTTTGACATCTTCCACTATAGTCAAAGCTTGAATACAAATATCATATACTTGATGATATTGTGATTTCAATACCCCAAAGGCATCTCTACCCCACCTGCAATTTCAAATTTTGAGGCATATGTTCTTCCCTTGGTAGTTTATTCACATGAAATTCCACTCATTAAAAATATATATCATTATTAAAGCTGCACAGACAAAATCTTTCTTCCAATATCTTGAAAACTAGCTGGTCTGTGCATTAAGGGCTGTGGGCTCACTGCTATGTTAAATGTATGGTAAATGATGTGACTGCTGCTTATCTATTGGGATGGTGAGAAGAACAGACCTCTGTATGATATCTTCCCAGACGGCATTGAGATAATCAATTAATTCCTAAACTACAAATATATGGAAGGGCAGAGATGGGCTGACATACATGTCAAGGTGTACATGCATGTACACCTCAATAGTTTGACACGGACATTCAACTGTCTGAGTTAGACAAAATCCTGAATAGAAACTCCACTTTCTTGTCAGGGGAAGAGAGGAGAAAGAATCTTGCTTTAGGCACACTGTCCCTTCTAAAATTGTAGTAAATATTATTTTTTTAAAATGGCAATTCTTGCACCTGATAATACAGCAGCTAGGCATTCATTGCTATACATTTGTAGCTCTTGCTCAGAGTTATCCATAATTAGTCAATTCCCCACACAGAGTCAAAAAGATCCTGGGATGAAGAGCATTGAGGTGTGCCTGAAGTTGATTCATAGAGTGGAGAGACATTAAGTTGTAGAGTGGATTCAGATATCGCTACAGAAGGATGAACTTGAATATCCATGTCACCATGGAGCATATCAGGTAGTCCTAGATCAGACAATCCATGTGTGTAGAAGGACAGAGACCATCTTCTACTTCTCCCACCTCCACAACTGCCCTGAATAGAGCAAGGAGATCTGAGAGGAAGATGAACTCATGTTTGCTTGGACATAAATGTTCCACAGGATGAGTTAACCAGCTTTGTCAAGTCCCCTAGGCACATGCCATGTTCTACTGATGTTATTGAACATGCGCTCTGTGCTCTTTCAGATCTCCCTGTTCAGTGTATGAAGATCAGATGCTGAGGCTGGTGGGATGAGGGCTATTGGAGACATGGAGCAAGACAAGAGCTAGATATATAATTGTTTGTTCATTTCATTGTGGCATGGAAGGATGAATAATTCAAACATTTTTACTCCATAATGGGTGAGATTATGGCTAACATCCTACACTTGCACAAGCAGTTCCACATCTTTCCATGACCTGGCAGCTATCAAGCTTTGGGAAAGGACCTGGTGTTGTGGTTCCCAATGGGGAAAGGAGGGAGGGGTAAGTGAGTCATACCATCAAGAAGCAACTGGTTTCAGCTCAGTTGGTGTGAGGGGAAGAAAAATGAGCCTTTTTCTTCCCACAGGAGCTCATAGCAGATGCTTGTTCATTGTTTATGGCAGGTAGTTGAGGGAGAAGATATGAGATCACTGTTACAACTTGGCACCCCCTTTGTTGTGGAGGGTTGGGCTCTGGAACTATCTCCACAGGACATGAGAGCAGGGGGCTTGGGAAAGAGCCTCAGCCAGTCTCAGCTCTCTGACAAAAATAGCTGTACAAACTGGGACTGATTTGGGGGCTTACTCTCTCTTATAACATTACAGGGCTTGAGAGGAAGCCCTCCAAATTGGCCTTTTGAAATGACCATTCCACATGGCAACTAATCTCTTTGAATTGCCATTGGGGCCTGGTGTTTCACCCAAGGATGGCTGGGGAAATATCATAATTGGATATCTCTGTCACTGGCCCAAAACAGATGGGCCAAAAGGAGCAGCTCCTGGCTGCTTTGCAGACATGGCATGCAGATGATGCATGACCCCAAAGTAGCCAGAAGCCTCTCCATGGCCACCTAAGAAAAAGTAGTGGCAAAAACCTGCTCCTTCCTGTGGCTCATTTGAAACTGCGATGGCAATCCGCTTTAAGATCAGGCTGTCCAGTCACTGTAGTCCCAGGCTGATCACAGGCCAATCATGGCTGTTTCATCCCTCAGCTAAACCTGCATTTTGCATTTAGGGCAAAAAATATATATAAATAAATCCACAAGCCCACCCCAGTATACACACAATGGCAGCAGCAGCTGCAGTAACAGCAGCGAAAAAACAGAAAAAAATATATCTAACAATGTGTTCCCTTTTCATGAAACCCAGAATTACTGACTGAGCACTAATGACTGAATTGGCCTCACTACTGATCAAATGAGAAACTTCAGTCACCACAGGCCACAGAACTACATGAGGGAAAATATTTAGGTTAGATGCAGATGTCAGGTGAATTTTCCATCAGGCTTCAGATTGTCCTTAAATCCAAGGGCAGAAGGCATTGGTTCTTACTCTTGTAAAATGTAGGCCAAGCACATGTGGTTTAATGCTGCATGTGAAGTTATCACCCAGCAGCCCAGTGAGCCATTGTTTTTTGGCCTTAGCAGGGGTTTACATTCCTTTGGCAGACAGATGGGACCATTTATGTCATTTATTTATATTCATCACCAGCCTGAGGGAAGTACACAGTTGGCAAGAGCTTGAATCTCTGGCAAATGTTTCATTACAGTTCTAAGTGAAATGGAGAAGAGGGGAATCTTTGCCAGCTGAAAATGATGGTTGATATTTTCCCCTCTGATATTACAAAAAGAATTAATATGAAATGTAATTTTATGAACATGTACAAATACAGAAATATGGCCCAACTACCCTCCCCACCACCTTGTTGCATTCAACTCAAGAAAATGTTAGACCAAGAAAATAGCTATTTTTAGGAGCAGAGGATTAATAGCCTCAGAACGGTAACTGTAGGTAAAAGCAAAGTGATGGCTGTAAGCCTTTGAGGCATAAGAAAAGCAATGTGACTGGTGATGAAAGCTTTTCAAAATGAAGAAAAGGTTTCCATAGCAATCTTTTTTTACTTTCTCTGAAAAGTTTCTTTTGAAAGTGACAGTCATATTGTAAAAACAAATACTGTCCAAAATATGTTGAGCATATTAGATCATGAAGAAGAAACCTTTCACTGACAACCTTTCCATTTACTGGGCACAATTTAAACCAATCACTGGTTATGAGATTACTAGCATGTACACTTGTGAATGAAAGAGGATTTGGGTCCTCACAAAAGCTCTAGCACCTGTAGATAGGTTTGTAAATTTAGAAAGAATGTGTTGTGTCTCTTATAGATTTTTAAAAATGTACTTTGTGTACGTGTGTGTGTGTGTGGGGGGTATTTTTAATACTGTCTTTATTTTATTCTATTTGTTAAAATATTTCTGTTCCAGCCTTTATCATGCGATCTCAGGGCAGCATACAATGTAAACAATTTAAGGATTTCCAGATTAAACCATAAATAATTGAAACAAGATAAAATCATACGAAACAGAACAAGTTAAAACTTCAAAAAGCTACAAAAATTTAAAACCATGTACATGTACCACTTAAACTAAATTTGTCCCAAAATACTTTAATTTTTTTAAAAAAGTCATGTTTGGGTTTGGCACTAGAAAGAAACCAAAGCTGGCACCACTTGGACCTCCAAAGGGACGGCATTCCACAATCAGGATGCCACAACTGAAAAGACCTGGTGTTAGGGTGTTTGAGTAAGTTTTAGACCAGTAAATCTCAACCTATGTGATGTGGAGGAGTAGCATTTTTTTCTCTAGTGTGCCAGGACGAATGTGTCAGGAATGTGTCTTTCTCTCCTAGAAAGTTGCACGGGACTGGCAGCTGATGGCTCATTGATGGATACCAGACAATGGAGCACCACTTTGAGCAGCACAGTTTTAGACTGAAGACCTATGGCTTGTAGCATTTACTCTTTTAAAAGGAAAAGGTAGCCTTCATGACATCATGTATGTCAGTTACAAATGTATTATTATTGTTATTATTATCTCTCTCTGGCTTTGCTTCGCGAACGAAGATTCAGGAAGGACTCATCCCGCGCTTTGTACAAGCACGTTGGTGACTAAAAAGGCCAATTCGGGATAAGCAGGTCCGGTTGCAAAAAGCACAGCAGAAAGTCTCCTTGGGTGATGTTTCCAGGTTGCGGTTCTTTCTGCGTTGTCGTTTCTCTTCGAGGCTCGTTCGGCGTGAGTTTTCGAAGAAGGCTGCAGCGTCATGGATAGTGCGTCTCCATGCCTCCCGATGCGAGGCCAGGAATGACCATTGTTGGTGATCTATCTGGCCAAGCCTGAGATGTTGTTTCAGGGAGTCCTTCTATCTCTTCTTTGGGGCGCCCCTCTTACGCTGACCCGTGGCGAGTTCACCGTAGAATACTATTTTGGGGAGGCGATGGTCCTTTATCCTAGAAACGTGTCCTGCCCAGCGCAGCTGCGTCTTCAATAGCATGGCCTCGATGCTGGTGATCCCTGCTTGCTTGAGGACAGCAACATTTGTCACATAGTCAGTCCAGTGTATATTTAGAAATGTGCATAAACAGCGCTGATGAAAGTGTTCAAGGAGTCGTAGGTGTTGGCGATAGGTGACCCATGTTTCAGACCCATAGAGGAAAATAAACAGTACAATGGCTCTATACACACTGATTTTTGTGCTTCGCCTCAAGTGTTTGTTACTCCAGACTCTTTTGTGAAGCCTTTCGAATGCACTATATGCCTTTGCCAGTCTGTGATCGATCTCTATCAATCTTGGCATCTGAGGAGATGATGCTTCCCAAGTAGATGAACTGTTGGACAGACTTAAGCACAGATGTGCCTACAGTGATGTGGGGATGGTAGTGTTCTTCCTGTGGTGCCGGCTGGTAGAGAACTTCCGTTTTCTTCAGACTGACTTCCAGTCCAAAGAGTTCTCCATCTGTAGCAAAACAAGATGTTAGGCGCTGCAGAGCTGCTTCCATATGGGCAACGAGGGCAGCATCATCAGCAAAAAGCAGCTCACAGACTAGATAGTTTAGAGTCTTCGTGCGGGCCCTCAGGCGGCTTAAGTTAAACAGGCTACCATCAGTACGGTAGCGTATATAAATGCCGTCTTCTTCTTTGAGATCTTCTGTAGCCCTTTGGAGCATCATGCTGAAGAAGATTGTAAATAAAGTTGGAGCAAGAACACAACCTTGTTTTACACCATTAGTTATTAGAAAGGGCTCCGAGAGAGGATCGCCATATCTGACTTGACCTTACTGGCCTTCATGTAGCAGAATGATCATTTTGAGGAATTTGGGGGGACATCCTAGTCGTTCCAGGATCTGCCACAGACCTTTTCTACTCAGAGTGTCGAAGGCTTTGGTGAGGTCGACAAATGTTACATAGAGTCCATTGTTCTGCTCTCTACATTTCTCTTGCAGTTGTCTGAGGGCAAATACCATGTCTGTTATTATTATACTTTGTTTATATAGTGCTGTAGATTTACACAGTGAAGTACATATAAACAATACACAAAAAAATAAATAAAAATGAAACCTGCCAATAGCATACATTCTAAAAAATACATATAAAACAATAGATAATAATACAAGATAGAATTAGATAAAAATAAGAAGACAACAAATTAAAAAGATCAAATATCAAATATCAAATCAAATATCAGATAACAATCAGATAAACAATCACACAATGCCTGGGAACACTTTCCTGAACAACAATGTATAACCTAGAGTGAGATGACTAGTCCATCTGGATCTTCATTACCTAGACAGGGAAAACAGATCTATTTACTACTGCAATGTGTAAATTTTACCTGTGTTCATTTGTACATCAGTTCCTTGCCATTTCCCGATGACTGTGTGGAAATTTCTGTCAACAACAACAAAAACCAGAAATATTTGTATACATATTTTCTGTGTATTTTCACCCAAAATATGCAATTCCATGCATATTTTTCCCAAATATGCAGGTTTCTAAAAGCATTTTGTCCCAAGATATGCATTTTAAATGCATTTGGATATATGTTCCTGTGTGAAGACTCTTTCATGAATTTGAAGAAGTGTGAAATCTCAATTATAAATAAACTGTAATCTGCATATTCATCTGGGAGATTCAGATCAGGTTAGTTCACATTGGAATACACACACACACACACACACACTCTTATAGAAATTGTTTGGATTTTTTAGGTTCCAATGCAGTTGCCCTACTGATGTCAAAACAACTAGTTGTGATGCTAACTATTAATTAGTAGACAGATTTAGTAGCTGGTAAGGGCAACATTCTCCCTAATCCTTGGGAAAAAACTCATGCACCCTCAAAACCTATTCTAGAGGCTAGCAAACCTCTAAAACACATTTTCGGGCTTCCCACAGTGGGAAGAAAGGAAGTTCTGTGGTTAGCATTACCCATAAGTCCAGTGTTGGTAGTAGCTTCAGGGTTTCTTCTTCTATGGAGAAGCTATGGATTAACAGTAGGATGTTATATAATCATATGTTTTAATACTTAAGTACAGCTCTACTCCAACTGCTTTTTGAGTGGTTTCAAAATCCTTAAAAGCAGTAAAAGCAGTATATTTTTCTATTTCCATGAAGAAACCTTTGTATGGGTTGTACCTTCATTGCTTATGTTCTCAGATAAGCCTTCCCTCATCCTCCTACAAGATTGCGTGCTCCTGTACATTCTCCCTGGAAAACTAATGATTGCTACCACCACAGCCATCAGTCAAGTGAGCTTTCACAAAGTTGCTGCCATTGTTCACCCAAGTCAGCAACAGCTGCTAAGGGCAGAATGCCATGAAATATTAAATGCTAAAACTGCATTGATTTTTGTATTTTTCTAGAAAATGTTTTTGGAAAAGTTTTAGAATATATTTTAATATACATGGAATATATTATATATTTTGTGTGTTTTTATTTGTTTTTATAGATGGGATATATTTTTTTATTATTTTTTTAATTTTTACATAAAATATTTTAAAATATTCAGTTTTTATATAAAATATTTTTAAATGGAATACATCAAGTGACTTCTATTCTTTGGAGGACTGTTAAGTATGCATATTGCATTTCCTTCATATGGAATTATTCAGTTATTTTTTAAAATGTATCTCCAGATTGTCTTCTTCTCTTATGAAGCAACAGCTGTGTATTATACAGTGGTGCCTCGGGTTACGAAATTAATTCGTAACGCGGCCGCTTTCGTAACCCGAAAAGCCTTCGTAAGCCGAATTGCCATAGGCGCTAATGGGGAAAAGCCGCGATTCCGTGCGAAAAAGCCGAAAAAAGCACCAAAAGTTTTTTCGTAACCCGAAAAAACATTCGTAACCCGAAACAATAATTCCCTATGGGATTTTTTCGTATCCCGAAAATTTCGTAACCTGGGTATTTCGTATCCCGAGGTACCACTGTAATGTCTCGGCATTAAACAATTCTAATAGTGGTTATAACGGAGAAGGGTAATGTGGATACCATGGGCTGCTGAAAAGGCAAATAAATGGTCCTAGAGCAAATCAAGCTTGAACTCTTCCTAGAAGCCAAGATAACTTAACTGAGACTGTCTTACTTTGACCATATCATGACAAGACATGACTCACTAGAAAAGACAATAATGCTTGGTAAGGTAGAGGACAGTAGGAAATGAGGAAGAAAACATTCCAGATGGATGGACTCAATAAAGTGATGATTTTGCAAGATCTGAGCAGGACTGTTGATAATAATTTGACATAGATCGCTCTCATTTATAGAATCAGCATAGATCTAAGGGGCTAAACAGACTGACCCTTTGTGCTGCCTTGGGGATGGCGTCAGAGCACAGCGTTTAGATTCTGCATGCTTTGACACCACCCCTAAGCTGACATCATGCCACCTGCCCAATTCCACGGCAGGAAGCTTTGTGGCACTCTGGTGGTGCAGCACAGGAGTGCCAAAAAGCTGCAGTGGCGGTAGAAAAGCTAGCTTTTTGCTGCTCAAAAATGAGTGGCATTTTGCTGCCACTGTTTGAGCCAGCACAAAACAGGATCAGGACCATAGCATGCAGTTGCTGTGGCCCCGATTTCACTTTCTTTGGGGCGGATTGCCCCTTCAGGGCTGTCTGTTTTTTCCCTAAGTCAACTTTATGGCAGTTAACAACAATAGTAGTGGTTGAATCAAAAATAATTCTCAACATGTTACTACATTATGTAGGACTGGACCAGTTCTTATCATGATTGGGATAATCTGCACCACAGTGTATACCCCTTGACTATGTCTAATACAAGTTTATCATTCAATATCCCACACATCTTGTCGGATGTGAAAATCTGCATTTCTGGAGATCTTTAAATAACCAGCAGAAATAAATCAGCAATCTAAGCCTATCTGGTATTTTTTCTATGTTAAAGAAAAAACAAAAGAATATACTTTACCTTAAATGTCCTCATCATTTGCTGTAGTTGCCTCTGCTGGGTGTAATTTTGGGCCCCTCTGAGGTAGACTTTTCAAACAAATGGTACCTCATCACTGAGGATTATATTCTTACACTTGGAGAACTTTTTAATTCCCCTTTGACTTGCTTGTAGAAGTCCTGGTACTTTAAGAAAAAAACATTTCACTTGAATCCTCTGGGCCCTGTGGGCCTGTTTTTGTGACATCTCATCTGGAACAAAAAACGGTTCTTTTATGTTTTTCATCTTCTAACAGTAGATATATCATAGTCCATTCCCAGGAAACCAAACCTAGGTAAATAGTTAACATAGCTCCTCTGAACTGTAGAAATATCCTGAGACTAATATTTTATATAAAGGTAAATTGTCAAAATTTCAGATTTTTCTTCCATTTTTTCCCCAGTTACACAATGGAATTGACTCTCGAATGTCCTGCATCCATTTAATCATATTTCCTTTTATTAATTCACCTTCTAGTTCAGTATCCAGTAATATTTTATACACCCTTGTCACCATATGTTTCTGTCCCTTAAACATTGTTTTGTCCAAAACATTTGATTCTGTTTCAACACTAGTGTCATTTTTATCTTTGTTATACCTTCTTTTTAATTTATAGTAAAACAGCCAGTTTATTTCAATTCCTTCTTTTTTTTAGTTGCTCTTTCGTTGTAATTCCTTGTCCTTTTCCTATTTTAATGAGAATATCAGAATACCTAATCCATTTCTTTTTTTTTCCTTTTTTTTTGGGGGGGGGGGGGTTCCTCCGACCTGTAAAATGCTTCCTGGACTAAAGTCCATCTCGGTATTCCAGTATGCCAAAACTTTATATTTTTCCCAGATCTTAATTAAAGTTCTCCTTATTATGTGTTTGTTCCATTCTTTTAGGTCTTTCCTTTTATTACATAGGTAAGCATGTCAACCATTTTCTAATTTAATTCCTTCTAACACCAACAGTTCTTCGTCATTTAGGTTTATCCATTCTTTTATCCATGTTAGGGCACATGCATTGTAATACAATTGTAGGTTAGGTAGCCCTAACCCACCTCTCTCCCTTTGGTCTTGCAAATAAGTTATTTTAATTCTAGATTTCTTTCCTTGCCAGATAAAATCTTGAATATCCTTATTCCACAATTTGAATATTTTGCTAGATGTTATGACCAGAATGGTCTAGAAAAGAAAATTCATCTTTGGGAGCACATACATTTTTATTAACGCTATCCTTCCTAGTAGTGATATTTGTAACCTTTTCCACTTTTTAAAGATTATTTCTCACTTTTTCCCAAGTTGTAGTGTAATTATTTTCTATTAGGTCAGAATTTTTACTTGTAATAGTAAAACCTAAATATTTTGCTTTTTTTTTTTTTTTTTTTTTTTTTACAATTTTTAGATCTGTTTTTCCCTCTAACTCTTTTTCTTATGTTTTGGAAACATTTTTTTGTCAAAATGCAACTCTTCTGTTTATTGATTTTAAATCCTGCCATCACAAATATTAAGCAGGATTGCTTCCAGATCGGCAGATTAAAAGCAATACCAGAATTTTAATGAATATAATTGAATATCACGAATTGTATAAAGAGAAAAAATTGGGTATTATATTGCTTGACTTAGAGAAGGCATTTGATAATGCCAACTGGTTTTTTTTTTTTTTTTGAAAGAAGTGTTGAAACAGAGTGAAATTGGAGAAAAATTTGCAAAATGGGTCAATATAATTTATAAAAATCAATATGCACAAATAGTAATCAACGGTGAGAGATCGGAAAGCTGTAAAATAGATAAAGGGACAAGGCAAGGTTGCCCTTTGTCCCCACTCCTATTTATAATGATGATGGAAGTTATATTTAAAAAAATGGAGAAGATGATCAAATTAAAGGAGTTCAGATTAAAAACTATCCATTCAAGTTAAGAGCTTTTGCAGATGACATTGTATTATTTGTAGATAATCCCCCTAATTGTATTTTGAGAATTGAAGCAATTCTGAAAAAAAGCTAAAGAACTTTCAATGGAGCTAAATTTTAAATGGGGGCATGTATAAGAAATGGAAAAGGGGAAAATCACCAAAGAGGAATTTCAAGTAAAGGGAGAAAAGCTAAAGTACAGAATGAGCTCAGAGTTGCTAGATAGGTTAAGAACAATAAAAAGGGGTTTTGGGGTGGGTATGTTCACAGCAAAAAAGGAAAAGGAAATGGCAGGGCCCTATGTAGAAAAGATAGTGAAATGCTAACAGGGACAGAGAAAAGGCAGAACTACTCAACACCTTGTTTGCCTGAGTCTTCTCAGAAAAGGAAAAGGGTGCTGAAACTGAGGAAAATGAAGCAGAGGACACACTAGGTGAAATGCAGCAGCGAATAAGTAAAGAATAAGTAAAATAGTACAGGAATACCTGGTTAATGCATTTATGTCTCTGGGACAAGATGGATTACATCCAAGGGGATTAAAAGAGCTGGCAAATGTAATCTTGGAGCCATTGGCAATAATTTTTGAGAACTCCCGGAGAACAGGAGAAGTCCCAGCAGACTGGAGGAGGGCAAACATTGTCCTCATTAAAAAATAATAATAATAATAATCCTAAAAATTATTTTCCAGTTAGTCTGACATCAATACCAGGAAAGATTTTAGAGAACATTATTAAGCAGAGAGTCTGTGAACATTTAGAAGGGAATGCCATAATCACAAAAAGTCACATGGGTTTTTGAAAAACAAGTCATGCAAGACTAATCTGATCTCTTTTTTTTTTGATAAAGTAACTAAATTGGTAGATGAAGGGAATGGTATGGATACTGCATATCATTATTTCAATAATGGTCCCCCATGATATTTTTGCAAACACACTAGTAAAATGTGGGTTAGAAAATGCAACTGTTAAATGGATTTGTAATTGGTTAACCAGCCAAACACAAAAGCTGCATAGCAATGGTGCCTCTTCAACCTGGACAGAAGTGACCAGTGGGGTGCCACAGGGTTCTGTCCTAGGCCCAGTGCTATTCAACATCTTTATAAATGACTTATATGAAAGAATAGGGGGCATGTTTGGCAAATTTGCAGATGACACAAAGTTAGGAAGAGTAGCTAATACCCCAGAGAAGAGAATCAAACTTCAAAATTACCTTAACAGATTGGAAATCTGGGCCAAAACGAATAAAGGGGCATAAAATGAAATGCATAGATATAAAATGGGGGACACTTGGCTTAATGAGACTTTGTGTGAAAAGGATATAAGAGTCCTAGTAGACCACAAGTTGAACATGAATTGACAGTATGATGCTGCAGTTAAAAAGGCCAATGCAATTTTAGGCTACATTAATAGAGGTAAAGTGTCTAGATCAAGGGAAGTAATAGTGCCACTCTGTTCTGCTTTGGTCAGGCCTTATCTGGAATACTGTGTCCAGTTCTGGGCACCACAATTCAAAAAGGATGTTGAGAAACTGGAGAGGGTCCAGAGGAGGGCAGCTAAAATGGTGAAGGGTCTGGAAACTATGTCCTATGAGGAGAGATTTAGGGAGCTGGGGATGTTTAACCTGGAGAAGAGAAGGTTAAAAGGTGATATGATAGCACTGTTTAAATATTTGAAGGGATGTCATATTGAGGATGGAGCAAGCTTGTTTTCTGCTGCTTTAGAAAATAGGACATGGAACAATCAATTAAATAAATAAATCATGTAATATTGGCAATATATGGTTCATGTTGATATTGTTTAAAAATGTTTAGGTTATGCAACATTTAATGCTATTAATCCTTTGATCACATCCATCTATGTTTTCCCTTAACATACTTGCTTCTTTCTTTCCTCTTCTCCTCCCTCTCGTTCTTGAAATTCAGAGTGTATGTTACTCAAGGAAAGGACCTGACCTTTTTGTTTGTGTTGTTCTGTAAAATGGCATGTACACAGATGCTGCTATATAATCAATAATACCCTCAACCCTCAGAGTGTGCATTGGTCTTCAGTTAACCAGATAAAACTCTAGAGGATCAGAGGCACCAGTTAATATGGAATGAAAATACTGACCCCAAGCTTCCTGGATTTATAGTACAAAAAAAGTAACTTCTCCAAACTCTGTGAAATTTTCATATGAAGTCAGGCACATGGTTAAAAACATTTTCTTTCCAATTAATTTAATCTTAGCTGACAAATAGCTAGCTCAGGGGTAGAAGTAATGCATCCTTCCAGATGTTGCTGGACTGCAAATCCCGCATTTTCCCTCATTTCTTTGCTGGCTAGGGCTGGTGGGAACTGCAGTCCAACAACATTTGGAGGGGTGCACTTTACAAACCCCAGAGTTATCCCAGTTACCCCTCCGTACACACAAAAATATATTCTTTGATTCTGCAAGATATTTTAGACCCAGGTTTAATGGATATCAAGTTGGGGGCAGTCTGACTTATGAATTCCACATTCTTGAACTATCACTGCTGACCGAACTGCTCATCGAAGTTGATAAATGCTGGGCCTGGTGTCAACAAAGTTCATCCCATGGACTGGAAGTGGCTCCCAGGGCTATTTTTGTAGCTTCCCATGTCATTTGTAAGGCTGTAACAGGCATGACAGTTAAAGTAGAATCTTGGACCAGGTATGCATAGGTCAGAATACTCTGGGAATAGCCTGGAGTATTCTGGCAGCAGAGCTGCCTCAGCATCTTCCTATTACATGCACATCCTTCTGTGCTGTCCAACACTGGCGTTCCTAATTCTAAAATCCGAACAAGGCACCCAGAATCAATCGTATAGCTGGACCTCCTTCTGACCTCAAATCAAAAAGCTTGCCATACTGGCAGTAGTGCCAAGCAGCACAATGGGATCTCCAGCATCATAACAGAGGACTCACGCCCTCCCTTTGCCACCGGACTGCTGCTGTGAGCTGCATTTGCTGCCGGGTGGTCCTCCCGGCTTACTCGAGGACAACAACTGTGACCTGGTTTGCATTACTGAGACCTGGTTAGGGCCTGAAGGGGAAGCTGTGTGGGCTCAGGCCCTACCTGCCGGGTACTCAGTGAAGGACCAGACCAGTTAGGTGGGCGGGGGGGGTTGGCCTTGGTGCATAAGAACACCTGTCTCTGACCAGAAACCATGCCCGTCAAACCTCCTATATCGAGTGTATTACTTGACCCTGGAAGCCAGAGACAGTCTAGGGATTCGGTTGGTCTATCGGCCACCCCGTGCGCTAACAGACTCCCTTAACGACTGACACAGTTGGTCTCGGAGCTGATGCTGGAGTCCCCCAGGCTTTTCGTCCTGGGAGACTTCAACATCTCCCCTTGCGGCCAACTATATCCACCCGGTGCGGCCGGGAATTCATGGATACCATGACATCCATGGGCCTGTCACAACTGGTGCTGGGGGCCTACGCATTCCGCGGGTAATACACTTGATATGGGTCTTTTGTCAGACATGGAAATTCCGTGGGCGGAAATATAAATATTTCCCCCCGTCATGGACAATCATTTTCTGGTAGAGGCAAAAATCAAGGCATCTACCCAGATCCTCACCGCCCCCGGGGGTGGCAGACCTATTCGAAGGGTCCACCCTCGAAGGCTGATGGAACCCAGAAGGTTCCAGGAAGCCCTAGAGGGGTATATGGTTGGAAAGGACGGCGATTCTGTTGATGCCCTGACAACAATCTGGGACACTGATCTCTCCAGGCTAACACAGTATCGCTCCCAAGCATCCTCTCAGGCCTGCTTCCAAAAAGAAACCTGGTACAACGGAAGATCTCCGGGCAAGGAAGCGGGTGCTGCGACGGCTAGAGCGTGTTCGGGTGGAAACACCAGCGCTTATCCGACAAGGCCTTCTCCTAGACCGTCTTTTTGATGACTATGGAGAGGGATAGATGCGCAAAGGAATCGTTCTTTGGCGCACGTATTGTGTCCGCGGAGTTGCGTCCAGCAGAGTTGTTCAGGTGGTGAGGGAACTAACTCAACTCCCTCCGCCCCGAACCCGATCCTTGAACCAACTAAGGCCTGCTGTGACCAATTTAACAACTTCTTCGCGGATAAAACCTCTCGGATAAGGAAGTCCTAAATGCCAGCGTTAAGCAGAAACCAGAATAGAGGTGTCCAGAGCCTCCGTGGTCTCGGTTAACTGGCATCATTTTGAGTCGGTGAGTACCGAGGATGTGGACAATCCTTAGAAGTGTTAGGAAGACAACCTGCTCCCTTGATCCCTGTCCCTCATGGCTAGCGGCCCAGGGGGGACGGTAGTAATTCAAAGTTACACAGGATTATTAATACATCTTTGAGGGATGGGCAATTCCATCGAGCTTAAATTGGCCACAGTAAAACCGCTGCCTCAAAAAGCCATCCCTTTGACCCCCTGATGCATAACAATTATCGGCCATTTTCGCTATTGCCATTTTTAGGGAAGGTGATCGAGAGGGCGCTTGCAATCCAGCTTCAATCGATCTTGGATGAAACGGATTATAGACCCATTTCAAACCGGCTTTCGGGCGGGTTATGGGGTTGAGACTGCTATGGTCGCCTTGGTCGATGATCTCCATCTGGGCATGGACAGGGGGAGCGTGTCCCTGCTAGTGCTCTTAGACATCTCAGCGGCTTTCGATACCATTGACTATGGTATCCTTCTGGAGCGCCTGGCAGAGTTGGGAATCGGGGGCACTGCGCTCCAGTGGTTCCGATCCTACCTCTCTGGGAGGTTCCAGATGGTGCAGCTGGGGGACGTGTGCTCTGACAGGAGGGCCCTTACATCTGGGGTCCCTCAAGGAGCCATTCTGTCTCCCATGCTTTTCAACATTTACATGAAACCGCTGGGAGAGATCATCCGGAGACATGGGGCGCAGGGTTATCAGTACGCTAATGACACCCAAATAGTCTTCTCTATGTCTCCGACTGTTGCAGTGACCGGGGATGGCATCTCTCCTCTCGTGGCTTGTCTGGAGTTGGTAATGGGCTGGATGAGGGAAAACAGACTCAGCTTGAATCCAGAGAAAATGGAAGTACTCGTGATAGGTTCCCCCGGTCCGGGAATGGCGGTGGTTCCACCTGTCCTAAATGGGATCACGCTTCCTGTGAAGGACTCGATACACAGTTTGGGGCTGCTCCTTGACTCGTCGCTTCACCTTACATCTCAGGTGAGTGCAACGGTCAGGAGCACCTGTTATCAGCTTCGGCTGATATACCAACTGCGTCCCTACCTGGGCCGGGCTGACCTAGAAACGGTGGTACATGCTCTGGTAACCTCTCGCTTGGATTTCTGCAATGTGCTCTACATGGGGCAACCCTTGTACCATACCCGGAAGCTACAATTAGTACAGAACATGGCAGCAAGGCTGGTTACTGATGCACCTAGAACCAGCCATATAACACCAGTCTTAAAAGACCTCCATTGGCTGCCTATTCACTTCCGGGCGCAATACAAGGTGTTGGTTGTTACCTATAAAGCCCTAAATGGCTTGGGCCCAGGGTACTTAGAGGACTGCCTCTCCCCGTACAATCCGCCCCGCATACTCAGATCAACTGGGCAGCAATTGTTAAGGGTTCCAGAGGCCAGATTAATTGCCACCACTAAGAGGGCCTTCTCCATCTCGGCCCCCAGCCTCTGGAACGCACTACCCTTTGAGCTCCGCTCAGCTGCCTCACTTACCCAGTTTAGGAAGGGGTTAAAAACATTCTTGTTCGAGCAAGCTTACCCCTGACTCCCTGACCCCTAAAATATTCTCTCCTCGCCCCCTTTGTCAGCATGTCAAGCTGGCACGAATTGTGGTGCTTATTGTTTTATTGTAAAAGGTTTTTAATGCTATGTTTTGATGTTTTTATATTGCTGTATTGTTGTATGTATGTTGGAAACCGCCTTGGTCTTATAAAGGCGGTATATAAATAAACTTTTACTTACTTACTATTACTTAGATCAATAACAAAAGATGAAGTTTTTAAAAATGTGTTAAAGAGGGGTACATGTTGGATTCAGTGTTGAACTGGCTGTACGTCATCAAGACAGTTGGTTCTAGAACATGGAATTGGGCTCTGCATCATCCAGACCCAGTACCATGGGAATGGGGGGAGGGCATTTTATTTGACCCATATAGACATGGTCATAGTGATGTAATTTCATAATGTGAAAGGGCTGCTAGACTTTACCAAGGGTGCTATTTTGGCTGTTCACTCAAATACAACTGTTTAGAATTAAGGATGAAAGCATTCAAAAATAATTCCCTTCATAAAATTACTAGAGCCTGATAAGTTTCTTGTCATGTGCTTTATTTAATGCCATTTGCAAACAGCAATATTGATTATTATAGTCTTGCCAGGACACCTTTATTTTCCTGCACTTTTGTTCTCCTTTATCCATCTAAGCTTTCTAAAAAATCAATATTTTCTTTGATGCAAGATAGTGGGAATTGAACTATGTTTGTTTACAAGTTTGTAAGTTTTACCTTTAATTTAACCATTTATAATGTTTGAAAGTGATTAAACGAAGACATGCTTGTTTTGTTTTAAAAACCAAGCTTCAAGGTCTAGAGTCCACACAGTTCCTCTACCAGAACTTAGAGGTCTGGAAGACACTTAAGGTTTTTTTTTAATTTTTCAATATTCACAATGTACTATGTATTCTATAGCACGATGTGGAAGCAGTTTTGCCATGTGATAGACCAACCTAAGCTTTTTATTTTTTAGGATCAGGGAGGCCTACTTCAGGTTGTGATAAAAACCTTTCCCAGATTAGAACAGCTATGGAGTAAGACCCATGAGAATAGCTGGAGAGAAAGACTGTTTCTTCTTCAGAGGGAAATGAGCATTTGAGTTTAACAATTATTTTTAAAGAAGCCTTGGGGAAGGCCACCAAAAGCTGCTGTTGGGGCTACATGTAGTTTATGGGCTGCACCTTGTCCACCCTGGGGATGGAAAGAATATTGGAATATATTTTTAGAGAATGGGGAAAAATAATGGTTTTGATTGTTTAGAAAACTTGATGATAAGTATATGGGCTGGAGAAACTTCACAGTTCTGGACTTATTCTGCTCAAATTTTGCATGTGGTTGTTTTGTGCAGAAAACAGCATTTTTGTTTGTTAACAGGAAACAGAATTTTCTATGTGGAAAAATTATTTCAATGCAGAAATATTAATTCATGTGCAGAAAATGTGGGTTTCTGAGCACAAAAAAAGAGCTGAAATTGGGATTGGCACATAGTTGATTTGGATAGAAAACAATATTTTTTAGAAAATACTGTTTTCTGCTCAGAACAGCCATGTGTGAATCTTGCAAATTACAAGTGTTTTTTTTCTGTAAAGAAAACCACATTTCTGCACAGGAATTAATATTTCCACACTGAAATATCATTTTCCACACAGACAATGCTGTTCCCTATGCAGAAAATAACGTATTTTGCACAAAACAACCACATGCAAATTTTGCAAATAATCACAAACTGTCAATAACCTTTGAAAACAGTGTGGTTTTAAAAGATTTTCTCACAAAAGGGGGGTGGATGCAGAAATTACTCACTGCAACATTCAAGAAGAAACCTAGTGGTTCTTCCCCACAGCCTGGTGTCATACTGTCCAGTTTACACAAGCCATTGGTCCCAGATCAAATTTGGCCAGTCTGGACCCCTGTACACACAGCATGAACCAATCCCAGCCCAAAGGGGCCTTAATCCAGTCTAGAAAAACTGGCTGTTTTCCAAGTAATAGCTACAAGATCACATGGTTCTGGACACCTCTTACCTGCTGCTTCCATCATGTCCACTCTGGTGGTCCCCACCATGGCCCATGATGTCAGAGGAAGATATCTGGCCACATGGATGTAGCCAGGAACCCTGTTTTCGCCATTACAAGCCATGTCAGGGGCCATCAGAGAAGATACAGTGGTGGCTGCAGGTAAGAAGTATGTGGTGACAATGGATTCATGGTGTAGTGGCAGGTATGTGTGTGTGAACATCCACTTATTGTGCCTAGGGACAGACCTGGATAGAAACCATGGGCAGGATACCACCAGGTTGGCCCATGGTATCTTACCCAGCTGTACAGGTCCTCAGTGAAAAATTTCCTAGTCCACCTCTACTCAGAATTGTAGTTGAACTTAACTATTGAAACAAGAAACCAACCTAAACACAGTTAAAGTTTGCTTGTTTCAAACAAACCATAGTTAAGATTAACATAGTTTATCTAAGTCTGGATGATATCAAATGAAAGATGAAAGCAGAAACTTCCATAAGTCTCCTGATGGCTATGGCAAAGGAGGGCAGTAAAAGCATACTAATAGGAATGGAGGTAAGGTAGCCTTCTTTATATCATGGTAAGAAGAAGAAAAAAACTGCTCTGGAGTCAATTTATATTTATTACACAACTTTGGAGTTTAGGGTTTTTCTATGCAGACAAAACTGAGTCTTCAGAACAAGTTTGGACAGAAATCGCAATACAGAGAACAGTTACTATAGGAAAAGCCTCAGAAACAAGTAACTAATAATAAGCTTACAGTGGAGCAGCTGATAGTTCTGATAGTCACAAACAGGTCAGTAGTTCAATGCTCTGCTGCGTTGCCAGCTGAAATATTCATAAAAGATTGACTAAATATCTCTTTGGAAGGCTATATGGCTCAGAGGTTATTAAGAAATCCAGCCTTTGCCTTCAGGGGGCTCAGTTTCATTTCTGTACCTGCAGATAGTCTTTTGTGAGCTTGGTTTTAAGGCAAAAGCAGGTGGGGGGGGGGGTGAATGCTAATAAATCACATCTTTATGAAATATTCATTAATTCGGTATGTTCTTTACAAGGCTGCTGCCAAGGCGATGCAGGGTGACGAATTACATTTTGCACACACAGGAAATGGCTGACAAGATACATTGTACATGAGGAGGATTTCCTGAACGGTCACATACAAAGCTAAGCAACAAAAGTTGTTTACGGCACGCTGTGGAGAGAACAAAGAAAAAAGCAGCTGCCTGTGTTCCTGCCAAGTCCCAGGACCTTCTTCTGAATGAGATTTTTAGCTTGCCATTTGCAATGTCCTACTTTTCATCTTGAAAAAAAAACGTGGGGGGGGGGGCTTTTCAAGTCCTTAATACATCTCCTGCCATGGATGCTGCTGGAGGGAGGTCATTTAATAGGAAATAAGTTAGTTGCTTCTTCTGCCCTTTACTTTATCTCAAGAGAGACGATGTGAACTCAAATCCACATCTCACACTCACCTATTCATGTGTCAGCAGCCCTCAGAAATACACAGAACAAAATCTAGTCTCATGTTCCTCCACTAAAGTGTCAAACTGCAGCTCTTTCTGATTGCTTCTTTCATCTCCCTGGCATTCAGAAAGCAACCCCTGGGCAGGCAGCACAGTGGAATCAGCCTCACTATGTTCCATCTTGTCCACAAATGCCCTGTAACACAAGCAGTTTCCTGATAAAGGGAAAGTGTTCTTGCAGAATCGTTCCAAGGGTACATCTTTCATTACTAGGCATGGATCTTTCAAATGGCTCAGTGGGAGCAGAATGACATTGATTTACAATGACTTGAAGGCAAAGTTTACTGAGAGTATCTAGAGCCATTAAAATGTAACTGAACTCCTTCTCTAGCAGTAGGGGGTAGAGCATGTACCAGAACTGTCTGAGAACTGAGTCGGTGTTAATTATAGTGCCTGTTCATTATTTAGCTTGAAATAACCCCTTCCCCCATTTGTATGTGTCTACAATTGGTTATGTATTCATGATAAATCCTGCCTAATGTACAGCTTAGCATTCTTTCAGATTTGTATGAAACAGAAGAAAAATCAAAGAGGTACTTTTTAGGTACTTTAAAAGGTGTATTTTATTGTACCTTCTCTTATTCTATGAATACGTTCTTTAGCCCTTTGATCATTTTACAAACCAGTTCACTCACTTTTGAGTGCATAATTGTTATCAATGGGGAGCCAATTTCCTTACACCCAAGTATTTGGAATGGTTTGCGATTGGAAAGACAAAGTGTAAACTTGCATAGGATTAAGCTGCTTACATCACCCCTAAAGTCAGCAGGGTTTAAAAATACACTTTATTCTAGCTGAGTGTCTCTCTCTCTCTCTCTCTCTCTTTCTCTCTGTGTGTGTGTGTGTGTAAGAGGTAAAAGTAGTCCCTTGACATGAATGCCTAGTTGTTACAAACTGTAGGGGGTGATGCTCATAGTTACTAAGCTGAATAGCTAGCATTATCTGAAGATGAATCCGGTGATCATGTGGCCAATACGACTGCACCGAACACTGTTACTTTCGCACCAAAGTGTTACCTATTTATCTACTTGCATTTGCATGCTTTTAAACTGCTAGGTTGGCAGAAGCTGAGACTAGTGACAGGAGTTCACCTCATCATGAGGCACGCAGGCCTTGAACTGCCAACCTTCTGATCATCAGAATTGGTGTCTTAACCACTAAGCCATATATATATTTATTTCTATAGCACTTTCCTCCCAAGAGTGGACCTCAAAGTGTTTTTAGAAGTGTTTCAGTAGTGATGGTTTCAAGGTTTAGAAGATTTAGGAGAATAATGGTATATCCAGCAATAATATGTACATAATATCAGCCTGATTGTGCACTTTATTTTGGAAGATGTGGAGCAAATTAATGTGATCAATTTGATGTGTTCTTTTACATACAGTCCTCAGTGAACATTCACTAGACAGGTCTATATGTAAGTACAGTTGGTCCTTCTTATACACGGATTTTTTATACACTGATTTAAGCATACACGGTTTGAAAATGTTCCAAAAAAGTATACATTTACCTTGATGTTCCATTTTTTATTAGGGACACCATTTTGCTATGTCATTATACTTAATGGGACTTGAGCATACACGGATTTTGTTATACACAGGGGATCTTGGAACCAAACCCCAGCGTATAACAAGAATCCACTGTATCTGCATACATTTCTACTAGGATAAATCTGAATAGATTCCTTCTATATTATTCAAGGGTTCTATACCTGTCGATGGGTAGACTGCCCTACTTGGTCTTGAGTATGGGATCAGATATCTAAATGAGAGGTGGGCAAAATTTGTTCCTGGAACTGGATGAAGAACTTGGTCCTATGGCTCTTTGACCTTCATTCCTCCAGACCACAATTTACCTGGGGAAATTGTGAATTTCCTCTCCTTACATTACACACAAGCTCTTCATTTTAAAGAGGTCCCATCCCTCAAGCCTATTTAACTCTCCTCTACCATTTTTCAAAATCAGAAACTGACATCTGTTTTTGGCTTCTCACATTTTCGGGAATCTTTTGACATCCTGTGTAGCCCCTGGACACAGCAAAATATAAGTTTTGTAGCTCCAGAGCACTCCTTATCCTAGCAGTTCCACCAATAACAAGAAGTAACCCCTTCCACCTTTGGCTGTGATGCTGACTCTGACACCTCCTAATGAATGTGATCCTTACACATGTCTACATGCCACTGTTATAGCAATCTAGTTCAACTTTAACTGTCATGGCTCCATTCTATGGACTCCTGAACTTAATAGTTAACTTTATGCCTGAGAGCTCTAGTGCTGGAGTGCAAGAGGAATGGACTAGAGTTCAGCAGCAGAGAGAAAACTAAACTACTAATCCAAAAACTTCATAGACAAAAATAATGCAGATAAATCATGGTAACTGTACAATGTGGATACATCATTTGCTATGCTTTTTTCATTTCCTAGTTGCCAGTGCACTGTTTGTGGAGTTTGTCTTGAAAGATTCAACAGGAAGGAGATACTCCTTACAAGATGCTTACTGTAGCTGGATGTCCACAGTATATTTCACTTATTTCATTGGATATTCATTGGATCATCTTCTAATCTGTTTTTATTCCTGCATGCTCAGTTCATCATTTGAGCTTTGCTGTAGCTGCATGAGATACAGTGGAAAACTACTAGGAGAAACCTCTTTTCATTAGGAGTACCCACTCTATATAGTACACAATACTACTAGCAAAAACCAACAAAGATCTAGAGCAATTACTGATGAGAGTCAAGGAGGAAAGTGTCAAGGTAGGCTTGATGTTGAATATTAAGAAAAGAAAAATAATGTCCATGGAGGATCAACAAGAATTAATACTAGATAATGAGAAAATTGAAATAGTCAAGGAATTTTCATACTTTAGATCAAACAATGAGCAGAACAGACAATGCAGTGAAAAAATTAGAAGAAGGCTAGCATTGGGAAGGACAGCTATGAAAGGACTGGACAATATCCTAAATAGCAAAGTTATAACTCTGAAAGTGAGGATTGTCCAAGCCATTGTATTCCTCATCTCCATGTGTGGACATCAGAACTAGACAGGGAATTAAACGTGACAGAAAGAAAATAAATTATTTTGAGATGTAGTGCTGGAGAAGAATCCTGAGGATATCTTGGACAGCCAAGAAGACAAACAAATGTGTACTAGAACAGGTCAGGCCTAAACGTACCTAAATTGAGGCTGCCATATTTTGCCACATCATGAGAAGGCATGATTAATTAGAAATGGCAATAATGCAAGGAAAGATAGAGGGCAGTAGAAAGAGAAGGAGACCACATGCCAGATGTTTAGGCTCTATCAGAGAGGCCATGAGGTTAGGATTGCAGGATCTGAGCAGAGCAGTGGAGGACAGGGCATCTTGGAGAAGTCTCATCCATAGATTCCCCATGAGTAGAGGTTGATTCAAGGGCAGTTAACAACAACTGCTCTTGAATCTACCTTGTTGTTGTTGTTATATCCTATCAAGTTGACAAGAGCTTATGACAACCCTGTGAAAGATCTTCAAGACCCTGAATTATCAACAGTCCTGCTCAGGACTTGCAAGCCCAGGGCCATGGCTTTCTTGATTGAGTCAATCCATCTGTAATGTAGTCTTTCTCTTTTACTATTCTGTTAATACTTGCAGTGAGTCATGTTGTCTCATGATATGTCCAAAGTACAACAGCTTCAGTTCAGTGGCTTTCCTGCCCTTGGTATCACACAGTGTGTGGGAGGGTGAGGCTTTGTGGGGTAGGGCTTCTGGGGGTGGCACACTTGGCCTTCCTTAGAGCTGCCCCATCAGTTTCCTCATGAAGAGAAGGATGGGACAGCACAGGGGGAGCACGCTTGGCCTCCCTTGGGGCTCTAGGGGGTGGAACTTCTTGGGGCAGCCCACTTGGCCTTCCTTGTGCCTTCCCCATCCTTTTCCTCATGAGGAAAAGGATGGAATGACACTGGGGGAGTAGCACTCTCAGCCTCCCTCAGGGTCACTCCATCCTTTACCTCAAAAAGGGAATGTGATGGCATGCGGTCCAATTGGGTGTCACCCCTCTTCTGGGGTGTCACCTGGAGCAGTTTGTACTCCCTGCATCCCTTAATGATGCTACTGCTTCAGTTTAGTCATTTTAGTTGGAAATCTTGTTTTTCTAATAAGTATCTATTACTTTGATCTCTGGCCAGTGAAAAAGAGGGATGTGGAAATCTCTCTAAAGTAGGGCTGCACAAGATGCAGCCCAGGGGCCACATGCAGCCCACCAAAGGATTTCTGGAAGCCCAGGGCCCCATTGTCAGAAGGAGGGGGACCTCCTCTCTTTCTCCCCTCCTCCCCCTCCTCACAAGGCTGCCCACCCAGCAATGGGGGAAAGAGACAAAAGAGGATGGGGGAAAGAGACAAGGACACCCGCCCACTGCGTTGTCTTCCTCTTCCTCTGCTGAGTCATTCACCTTCAAGCAGCAAGGCTTCCCACCTGCCAAAACCCCAGGCCGCTCAAAAGTGAATGACTCGGCAGAGGAGGAGGACAACGTGGTGGTTAGGCGTCCTCCTCTCTTTCCCTATCCTCCTTCTCCTCTGGAAAGAAAGAAAGGAGGAAGGAAAGAAGGGAGGAAAGAAAGAATCAAGAAAGCGAAAAAGTAGAGAAGGAAAGAAAGAAGGGAGGGAGGGAGGGAGGGTAGAAGGAAGAAAAGAAAGAAGAAAGAAAGAAGGGAGGGAAAATGGAAGAAGGATGAAAAGAAAGAAAAAGAAAGGAGGGAGGGAGGGAGGGAGGGAAAGAAAAAAAGAAACAAAGAAAGAGGGAGGGGGCCTTGCCCTTGGTAGGATGACTGGACTATCCCTGCTTTTTCCAGACATGTCCCCCATCTTAGCCTTCCTGTCCAGGAGGAGGGATTCCACAATGTCCTATTTTTTGAGCATGGCTAAGAAGTATGGATTTGTATTTTGCTTCCAGGTTTTATTTGGTCATGCGCCCCCCCCCCCCCATTTTTAATGTCCTACATTTCACCTAAAACTGTTGGCAGCCCTAACAACCTTAGCTAATCTTAATTTAGGCCCCTACCTCCTTTCAAGTTGGGCACCCCTGCTCTAAAGTTTCTGTAAATTTCATCTACATTCCCTTTTTCATATCAGATTGTTGGAATTTCTGGTTTCTTCAGCGCTGTCCAACTGTCAGTTTTTGTGTTGTCATTTGCTGCCAATTTGTCTTTCACCTATGGCAATCATGAAAATGAGAAACCTCCAGATACCCCTGACAGCAACTGCCATGCTCAGGTCTTGCAAATTCAATGGCTTCATTGACAGTACTGTGGTTTTCCTCTTTTCCTGTGGCCTTCCACTTCCCCCAGCAATATTTAGGTAAATATATTACAGTCTGCTGGGGCTTCTCTTGTTGTCTAAGAATTTTCAAAGATAATTCTGGTTATAAAATGGTCTGAGATTACTTCTCCCAATTTTTTTTAATACTCTTGGGTATTATCTGGCCCTGGAGACTTGAATTCATTTAGAGTGGCCAGGTGTTCCTGTACTACCTCTTTACTTATTCTGTGATGCATTTCTCCTGTTGTATCAGCTGCTCCATTTTCCCCAGGATGAGCTCTTCCTCTTTTGAGAGAAGACTAAAACAAAGAAAGTGTTCCCTGTTAGCATTTTGCTATCTTCTCCATGCATTTATTTGTTCCTCAGTTTAGTGATTACAGAGTGGTACATTCTGTAATCACTCAAATGACCAAAATCCCTGCCAAAAAGCCCTCAGTAAGGAGATGGCTTCACCAATTCACTCATTATTTTATTGTTTGTTTTTTTAAATCATGCCTCAAATAGTCAAGCAATAAGGAAGAGTAATAAGGAAGCAATAAGGAAGAGTAACTGGGAAAGATTCTAATGTTGTTTCCTAATCATTAAGTATTAGTAAGCTTTTAGGAGGCTTTCAGTGTGTGACTTATATTCACTCAGAACACAGTGGCAGACAATTTATGCCATTTTATGGGATTTTTGTCAACGTGCATTCACATTTCTTTGATTTGTGAATTCATTTTAAACTGGAGAAGCAAACAGGAAAGTTTTCTTCTAAAGAGAGCCTCAAGTATATGTAAGCCATCTTGTGTGAATTAAAAGAACAAGGATTTGGAATGAGCTGGAGGGAAGAGATGGAGGGACTGATATTTGTTCTTCTTTTCTTACATTTATTCAAGAGCAAACTCTGGTCTCTGAGGAAGATACTGAGTAAAAAGACTAAACCTGACAATATTGTTAATATCCTTATTGACAGATTTTAGAGTCTAGCAGAACTGTATCACTGTTCACATTAAAAGATAATATTTTTAGGCTTAAAACCTCCTGAGGTCAATCAATGGCTTCCAACTCCCAACTCTCCCATCAGAGAGCACTTGCTAATGATGGAGACTTTGAATTTTAGCACAATGAAGGTTTCCCTAAACCACAATCATTAGCATGCAATGCAGCACATTTGTTGATGGAGAACAATAAAGTACCAGAATGGACCACAAAGTAATTGATCCATCAGACATTCTTGTTGGATGATGAAATGTGTTCAGCTCTTTTTACAGAGGTAAACACAACAGAAACATAGAACAGGGTTTGAGGTGGTGTGTTAGAGTAGTTGCTCCTGAAAGATAGTAAAAATTATGTCTTCACATGTTGCTGCCACTCTCCTCCATTTCAAATAGATGTTTCACTGCACTATCCAGATGAAGCATAATATATCTGGTGATGCTCAATTGTAAATTAATATACACTGCAGTGCAGCAATTGTACTTCAGAAGCCTAGGCAGTGTATGGAACAGAGAGAAGCAAAGAGAATGTTGCTGGATGTCATGAACTGTTGGTTATTATTACCTGTCAGAAAGATCTGGAGCAGATCAGCCAAAGAGAGATGGCACTAGGCTGCCAATGAGCTGCTGTGCTTTACATTTTGAATTCAGTCTTCCATGTCACATTTTTAGAAACAAAAAGAAAGAAGAGTGAATTACAAAGTGTATTACAATGCCTATACTCAAATACTGAAGAAGACAAAATAAGTGCCACTGTATTCTGCTCTGGTCAGGCCCCACCAGGAATATTGTGTCCAGTTCTGGGCACCACAATTCAAAAAGGACATTGAGAAACTGGAGAGTGTCCAGAGGAGGGCAACTAAAATGGTGAAAGGTCTGGAAACCATGCTCTATGAGGAACGACTCAGGGAGCTGGGGATGTTTAGCCTGGAGAAGAGAAGGTTAAGAGGTGATATGATAGCCTGTTTAAATATTTGAAAGGATGTCATATTGAAGAGGGAACAAGCTTGTTTTCTGCTTCTCCAGAGAACAGGACCCGGAACAATGGATACAAGCTAGAGGAAAAGAGATTCCACCTCAACATTAGGAAGAACTTCCTGACAGTAAGGGCTGTTCAACTGTGGAACACACTCCCTCGGAGTGTAGTGGAGTCTCCTTCCTTGGAGGTCTTTAAGCAGAGGATAGATGGCCATCTGTCGGGAATGCTTTGATTTGGATTTCCTGCATGACAGGGGGTTGGACTGGATGGCCCTTGTGGTCTCTTCCAACTCTATGATTCTATGATTCTAAGTAATTCTCATATATATACATCATAATGCGATTCATATCACACGGTATTCCTTTCTATGGGTTCTCCTTCCGTGGCGCTTCCGCAGTGATTCCAAAGTGACTCCCCATTTTGATGAATTTGGAAACAAGCAAATTCACCAAAATCTGCTTCTAAGCTCACTTCTATTTCACTTCGAATTGGTCTGGTGTGGAAGATCACTCTCATGTTGCCCCCCTTGGCCCCTTGCGTCCTGCTCCTTCATCCCCCTCCTCCTCCTTTATGCCATCTCATCCTCTCTGCCACCCTGCTACTCATCCCATCATCCCCTGACTGCTGCTCCATCACGATCCTGGCCCCAGTGACCCCCTGTGACCTATCCCATCATCCCCTGCCTGCTCCTACATCCTGATCTTCCCCTCTCCTTCACTCTGCCACCTATTCCATCATCCCCTGCCTGTTCCTACACCCCGATGAAGGATGACAGCTAAGGAGGGGGCAGGGAAGGAGGACAGCATCCAGAGCCCCACTGAGCATGCGCAAGGGTGCCGATTCCAAATGTTGAACCTTCAAAGTATGTTCTGGTGTGGTAATACAATGTGCACTCACCGTACTTTGCTTGAATCAGCATCACGTGACTTGTCTGGAATCGAATTGACTCTGCTTCCCCCTCGATTCGGAAGGGCAACAGAAAGGCAACAGGGTATAGTAAGGCATCACATTTTAACGTGAATTTGCATTGCTAGACAGGAGTGATTCCAGATCTGTGTTGCTAGAATAGGAGTGACTGCGGATCTGAGCTGCAACCCCCCCCCCCCCGTGTGATAAGGCCCCTAGTATTATTGTTTTTTCCAATGAGTCATGCCTTCTTGTGATATGTCCAAAGTACAACAACCTCAGTTTTGTTGTCCTGGTTTACAGGGAGCTTAATCTCTTCTGCGGTGTTCCTCCCCTCCAATGTACAGTTGGTCCTCCACGTCCACAGATTTTTTATTCATGGATTCATGGATTGACATGGCTTGACAATATTCAAAAGGTACATAAATTCCCAAAAGCAAACCTTGACAAGTGCTTCAAGATCCACTTGTTTGTCTTTTTGGCTGTCCAAGGAATCCTCAGCACCTTTCTCCAGCATCACATCTCAAGTGACTTGATTTTCTTCCTATTTTCTTTCTTAATTGTCCAGCTCTCACATCCATGCATGGTAATAGAGAATACAGTAGCTTGTATGGTTCTAACTTTTGTGCTGAGTTGTATATCTTTTTATTTTAGGATATTTTCTAGTTCTTTCATAGCTGTTCTCCCCATTATTAATCTTCTTTGGATTTCCTGGCTGCAGTCCCTATTCCTATCAATGTTTGATTCAAGGTATGAGAACTCTTTTACTATTTCTATTTGTCACTTTGTACAACAGTATAAACTGTAACTAGTGCAAGGGAGAGAAAAATGTGGTCTCACAAGGCTGCTTTTCTGCTCCCCAACCCCTTCAGACACCCTGGTCTACTCTGCCAAAAATTGGATTGCTTTTATTAGATACTGCCAAGAGAGGCAATTCACCATTTAAATAGGTTGAAGATGCTGTCTACACTGTTTAACATTAAAATAGACCCATTTATCAATACCAAAAGAGAACCTCAGGGCACTCCCTTTTTGTTTAATTGATTGCCAGTCCATGTGTCCCCTGATGAACTCCAGGGGCACAAGACTTGCCCTTGGACACTGGGTTGTTGCCCATCCTTGAGCTAACTACTCTAGATGGTTCTCTGATGTCTTGTTTAGACTACACTAATCTCTCCATCACTCACATCAACCAAGACACTTGGCCTGCTACAATTACTAAAATCAAATGCAGTTTATCAACTTGCATTAAATGAAATGAATTAAGATGCTCAGTTACCTTACTGTTGTCTCATGACTTCCTCTAAAAACTTAGATTTGTTGCTGGAGCTCAGAATTATGGCCAGAAGTTTGTCAGTTAAAAGAGAAGATGTCTAAAACTATTACAGAGGTACAGCCCTGCTTTTATATTTTTAATAATAAATAAATAATAAACTTTTTATTTGTATCCCGCTCCTTCCCAAGATCAGGGCGGCTTACAGCAATAGATAGAAACAATACAATACACGACAATAAAATCAAAATCACATACACATTATACAAAAAATTAAACAGACTAAAAGCCCCATTAGCCCATCCTCTTTGCCACAGGAGAGGAGGGAGGCCCATAGGAATTTAAACGGGGAATGCTTGCTGGAATAAAAAGGTCTTTAGATCCTTTTTGAATTGGGCCAGGGAGGTAGCCGAGCGGAGCTCAGTGGGCAGCATATTCCAAAGGGCCGGGGCGGCGATGGAGAATGTCCTCCTCATGGTGAAGGTGAGCCTGGCCCCAGGCACCTTCAGTAATTGCTGCCCAGATGTTCTGAGGGTGCGGGGCGGAATATACGGGGAGAGGCGGTCCTTCAGGTATCCTGGGCCCAAGCCATTTAGGGCTTTATAGGTAATTACCAACGTCTTATATTGGGCCCGGAAGCGAATAGGCAGCCAATGAAGATCTTTCAACACCGGTGTTATATGGCTGGCCCTGGAGATACCAGTGACCAGCCTGGCTGCCATATTCTGCACCATTTGTAGCTTCCGGGTTTGGTATAAGGGTTGCCCCATGTAGAGTGCATTGCAGAAATCCAATCTCGAGGTTACCAGAGCATGTACAACAGTTTCAAGGTCCCTCTGGGCCAGGTATGGGCGCAGCTGGCGAATAAGCCGAAGCTGATAACAGGTGCTCTTGACCGTCGCATTCACCTGAGCAGTCAGGTGAAGCGACGAGTCAAGAAGCACCCCCAGACTGCGCACAGAGTCCTTCACAGGGAGCGTGACCCCGTTCAGGACAGGTGGAACTACTTTTTGTTAAAGGAATTGCAAGCCATGCCTTCAGCTAAGGAAAAGACTTTTAACCTTGTAGATTCTGAGCTATCACTTATTCTGCTTGGAAATAAATATGAGTAGATATATACATCTCTTGAGAGGCATCACTGAATTTATTGATATAAGAATTAAATATTGATTTAAGTAAATCAGACACTAGTATTTATTTACTACACAGGGCCATACATTTTGATAAGATTCCAAGGCTAAAATATTGAAGACAAAATGTCTTTGTCGTATACAACTACTACTCTAAAATAAATGGCTACCTCTTATTAAAGCTGGGCTTTATATAACATCAAGATTGTCTCCTTGACCTCTATGTCAAAGCTTTTATGGTATTTCATGAATGGACTTGGAAAGGTTATTTCAAAATATTGGGGGAAAATGATTGAAAAGTGTTTTTCTCAAGTGTCAGGAGAGCTTGATGAGCAGAATCCTGGACTGACAAGATTCTTCATACTTCAAGACTTACTTTTGCAAAATTCTCACATGAATAAGTCCCCAACTGCAGAATTACACAGGGAACAACATTCTATGCACAGAAAATAATTTTAGTGCACATAAATTTTATGCACACAAAAATGGCATTTCCAAATTAGAAAAATGGTAGGGTTTTTTTTTTTTGTGCATAAAAATGCTATAGTCAGTCATTGGTATCTGTGGGAGATCTATTCTGGACCCCGCCTCCCCCGGATACCAAAATCTGTGGATGCTCAAGTTCAGTTGTCCCCAATAGCATCACGTGAACACAGTCGCACTGCCATTAGGGACAATGGGACTTCAGTGGCAGCGCATGCACATGGCTGTGCTGCCATTACTGATAGCCCCCGTTGTCCCCAGTTGTGGCACATGCAAGCAGCCATGCCACCATTTGGGAGAAAGGGAAGTCATTAGGGACAATGGGGCTTAGTGGTGGCATGAGATGTGCATGCATCACCATGGAAAAATGAGGCTGTCCCTAAAGGCAGCATGGCCATGTGGATGTGTTACTATTGGGGACAATGTGGGCTTGCCCTCTGCGCATGATTGAATCTGTGATTGGCAAATCCATGGATACTGAGAGCTGACTGTACATGTAAATGTTGTGCAAAATAAGTCCTGAACTGTGAATAGTCTTTAAAAAATGTGCAGTTCCCAAAGACTCTCTCACAATGAGAAGAAAATTGCTAAAATTACTCATTGCTTCCTTCAAAAATGAAATGTCTCTCCCTTTTCATGAAAAGATGTTGTCTAATAACAGCTTTGGTATGGTAGGTTTGAACAGTAGGGGCATGCAATGAAGTTCACAAGCTTTGGGATGTCTTGCTTGTTGATGCTGAATAAAGTCCCAATAAAACGTCCAATTTAATTAAAATATGTATGTTTACTGCACACAGGACCAAGACACCCCCCAATGATCAATCCCATGCATTCACATTACAATGAATAAAAAGAAGGTCCCAGATATGTTGTAAGGGATGCTTACAGAGGCATAAATCAGTCAAGCCACATAAAACGAGGTGAGGCGAGCATACCTCATAATCTTAAACTTGATAGAATTTGTGTCACAATACTTCATATCTATGGTGCTGAGTTGTCCCTTACAGCAGTTGGCAGGAATGTTTTTGCTATGAGTTTCATAAACCTGATCAGGAAGATTTTAAACTGATTTGTGTCGAGGAGGGAGACAATATTCTTGAGGGCAAGAGTTCATCAAGTGAAGGAGATTATGACCAGAATTTTATAGAGAGAACTAGGTGAATAGCACAAGAACCTAATCATGTGAGCAAAAATACCCTCTTAAATAAGCAGCTAAGGAAAATGATTCATGGTCTTACATGTCTCTGCACATAGGATGAAAGAGACTTGATTTGACAACAGTACATGTGAAAAGGATCTAGGAATTCTAATAGACCACAGGCTGAATATGAACCAACACTGTGATGCGGCAGCTAAAAAAGCCAATGCAATCCTAAACTGCATCAGTAGTAGTGTAGTGTCCTGGTAGACTCAATCAGGGAGGTCACAGGGCTGAATCTGCAGGATCGAAGGGGAGGATAGGGGATCTTGGAGATCTCTCATTCACAAGACTGCCATGAGCTGGAGTCGACTTGAGGGCAATTAACAACAAGAAGAAGTCAGATAGGGTAAAAATTCCGAGTTTCAATAGAAACTCTTTTTAATTAGAAGTTATACCTTGAGCCAATAACTCTGAAAATATATTGCAGTCGAACAGATAGGCCAGAACGAGGAGGAGGGAGAGTGATGATGATAATGAATTTCATAGGGAAGAGTCTGCCATATTCTTTTGGAATCAAACATCTATACATGAAAATTATGCTCAGTTTATTTCATAATTAAGACTTAATCATCTCCCTCAAAAATGAATTATACTGACACTGTAAAACAACTATCTCAACTGTGAAGACAAAATAATATGACTCTGTAGTTGTGTGTTTTAACAGAAAACTCTCTACTACACAGACATTCAGCATTATGTGTAAAACACGGCCTTGACCTTAAACAAAGTCCAATTGTCAGTGCCCTTCATTTTGAGAAGAACAGGAATGGTAAAATGATTCTTTTGTACTTTCTGGCTATCTCTGTCGGAGCATCTCTGCAGGGACTCAGTTGTGTGAAGAGTGAGCAGCTATTCAGAACTGAGTAAATTGGCCTTTTCAACAGAGAGTTGGTTGGCAGAGTTTGAAAGAACTTGGGACCCATTCTTTGAAATTTTGAAGGCACAGCTGGATAAGCAGGTGACGGACTGAAAGCTGACAAATTGGTGACAGATGAGAATGGAGAGGAGTGTCTGCTTGATGATGCATACAAAAGATTTGAAGTCCAGACTATAGTGCACTTTCCCCCTTCTTATCTTTATCATAGTTAAATATTGCTGGTATTACAGTCTCCTCCCTTCAATTTCATTTTTCCTTTATTTTCATTACTGAAGCCATTTAATTCCACAACAGAAACAGCATAGTTGATCCTAAACAAAACCTCTGCCATAGATTACATCTCTATCCAGAAGCAAAACTTTAAAGGAGCCTTATGATTTCTAAGCCTGTAAACAAGTTTCCCACTAGGAGATATACTTTTAAATTATCTTGAAAATCTTCTGATACAAGTTAAGTAATAAGCAGGAAAGGAAGGCAAACAGCAACTCAACATGTTTTCCCTAAAAGTTGGCATTTTGTTCACAGAGATCTCAGTTTAATAACTCTAGGCAACATTGCTACCTCTGTTATCCCAGTAGCATCTTCAAACCTCAGCAGTGATCTGGTAACCTCTGTATTAACACATGCTAATGACATTTTTGCCTTGAAGAAATTGCAGTCTAAACAGAAATGGGAAAAGGTAGGCTCCTAATTTAGTGATTCAGTAGTGCATGCATTTATTCCATTTGCCTTTGCAAATTGGTAGTCTGTTTACTGGGATTTCAATATTTACTAGAAATATAGATTTTTTTCACACTAGGTTATAGGAAAAGTGGGTGTGTAGCAAATAGGAATAGCAAATATTTGCTACACAAATAGATGTGTAGCTAAGTTTGGATTTGATACATTGGTACATTACCTGGGTTAAATAAATGAATAGATGTTTTACCCCTATATCATCCCTTTGCCTGCCCATCTTCGTGTTTTTTGCTGTGCCACCCTCTGCCAAAAGATAGGCAATAAAAGAAAAGAATGTGCTTATTGTACTCTGCTATAGTTCTCCATACAAAAACTTGGGAAGAGGAATGAAAAAGCTATATGTATAGACATAAGAGATATAGAAATAATACAAGGTATATAATATAAAAATCACTGACTACTATATCAGCAATTAAAAGAGATTTATGTTAGATCAAAAACAAATTGGTTTCTCATTACAAGGCAATGAAATATACAAAATATTATTAGAAGATAAATCCAAAAAGATGCATAAAACTATTAAAAAGAAAACTAGATACACACTTAATAAAAGAAAACATGATAAAATGGGCCAAAGATATAAAGAAAGAAATAGAAAGTTGGACCATAGCAAGAAGTCAAAAACCTATGTGCTAGAAATGACAACAAAACACAGGATCTTGGCTCCATATGCGGTGGACTTCTCCGATGATAAAAAGATTCTGGATACAACTTCATGACACCATATGTAAAATACTTAACATATCATATGATCAGATCCCAGAGACATACTTACTGAATATGATAAATAAGATCCAAATACAGGACAGAAGCAAATACTGGAAAATCATTTTATATATAATAATAATAGAGCTTATTTATATCTTCTCGCCTCTCCCAATCGGATCGAGGCGGGATCACAACAGAGTTTTAAAAATACAATTAAAACATTACAATATCATTATCACACAAGTTAAAACCACAGTTAAAACATAAAATCAACAATCATGTGATAGGATCATTGATTGATGTCATTGGTAAGAATTCTTTTAGTCCAAAAGTAAAAATATTCTAAGATACCAGCTATGGATGATTGGCTGATTAAAATGATGGAAGCCATAGAAATGGACAAATGAACAAAAGCAATAGAAGGAATCTACTCAGAAGAATGGGATGTATTTTTGAAATTCTGTAAAGAACAGTGGAGTTGTTAAAAAAAGAGATTAGTTGAAGGTACGAATTGGTACTAACAATCAGAATCAACCTCTTAAGCAAAACATACAAAACACATAATAAAGACAGGGAAAAAACAAATAACAAAATAATTTTGAAATGAAAAAAGAAAATAACAATTCACACTAACCAGACATTACAAGAGGAAGGAAAATATCTTTTTGTAAAACAAAACAATATAAATAAATTATAGAATGAATAGTAGGGGGAGGAGGGAAAGGAAATATAGTATAATACAAAAGCAGCATAATGTAAAATACTATCAAATTTATGTATGAAAATAACAACAACAAGTTCAAGCTAGACAATGAAGAAATAGAAATAGTAAAAGAATTCTCATTCCTGGGATCAAACATTTATAACTGGAGACTGCATTCAAGGAATCAGAAGAAGATAAGAATGAGGAGGGCAGCCATGAAAGAACTAAAAAAGATTCTAAAATGCAAAGATCTGCAACTCAGTACAAAAGTTAGAATCATATAAGCCATTGTATTTCCTATTACCAGGGATGGATGTGAGAGCTGGACAGTCAAGAAAGAAAATAGGAAGAAAATCAATTCATTTGAGATGTGATGCTGGAGAAGAGTGCTGAGGATCCTATAGACAGCCAAAAGGTCAAACAAATGGGTCCTAGAACATACCACGCTGAAAACTTCCTTATAAGCCAAGATGACCAAACTGAGGCTGTCGTACTTCGGACATATCATGAGAAGGGAGGACTCATTGAAAAGACAATAATGCTGGGAAAGGTGGAGGGAAGTAGGAAGAGAAGAAGGCCACATGCCAAACTGATGGATTCTATCAAGGAGATCACAGGTATAAATTTGCATAAATTAAGCAGTGTAGTGGAGGGTAGAGGGTTGTGGAGATTTTTCATCCATAGGGTCGCCATAGGTCGAGATTGACTCGAGGGTAGTTAACAACAACAAACAACAACAATTCAGAAAAATAGTTTTTGTGGGTTTTTCAGGCTATGTGGCCATGTTCTAGAAGAGTTTATTCCTGACGTTTCTCTGAAGATGCCAGCCACAGATGCTGGTGATACATCAGGAATAAACTCTTCTGGAACATGGCCATATTGCTCAAAAAGCCCACAAAAAACTATGGATGCCAGCCATGAAAGCCTTCGACTTCACAAATTCAGAAAAAGGTTTATACTGTGACATCAAGAAATAACACTTCTGCCACTTAAAAATAAAAAAGTAACATGTACAACAGCTCTTGTGTTTGAGTTATTAAAACATTTCAAGTGCTATAAATCAGAAGATATTGTAGGCGACATATGGTTATTCATAAGAATGTTCAAGTAAGTCAAGGTGAATCTGGGGTAGTCATAAAAAGCAAAACTCAACTAGTTTATCGCCAAGCACACTCTTCTATCAAGATGATCTGCAATAAAGCCTTTCAGCACAGATAAATTAAACATGCAAATACAGAAACAATCTCATATTACTTCACCTACTGTAAATTTTGAAATTGTCTTCATGGATCAGTAGGTTATTTAATGGCCTTTCACCCCTGAGGCCACACTTCAAATTACAACTGTGTGAGCTTTGAAAAATAACCAGTTTCAAAGTATGTTCTGAATTTTTATTAGTCCTGGATTGAATATAGAAGAGATGGTTACTGAAAAGCACATACCTACATAGGCCTTCATAAACACAAAATTATCACTTCTGTCACATTTACTGGACTACTCAGTCAGATGCACCCAGAGAGAGGAGAGAAATCGGAAGGTCTGTGTCCCCCTTTTTGCAAGCCATAAGCCTTGGGAAAAGTTGTTGGGAAGGGAGGGAAGTTGGAGGTCTGTGTCCCCCTTTTTTTTTTTTGCAAGCCAGCAGCCTTGGGGGAAATTTGGGGAAGGGGGGGAAATTAGAAGTCTGTGTCCCCCTTTTTTGCAAGCCATCAGCCTTGGGGAAGGTTGAGGGGAAAGGAGGAAAATTGGAGGTTTGTGTCCACATTTTGCATGCCCAGACTGTGAGCCTTGGGAGAGGTCCAGAGAAGGAGAAGGGGAGAGAGTGGTGTTTTCCCTTTAGATCCTTTGTTACATGCCCCTGTGTTTGATCTTCAGCTTATTCATGGGTCATATCAAAATCCATGATTTTGCCCCCCAAATCTGCCCTTGACTTATATATGAGGTTTTGCCACCCAAATCTGCTCTTGACTTGTACAACTACCATGTCAGGATGGTAGCAAGAAGCTCTTTTGATGCTGATCCCAAGTAGAAAGGTGAAATAGTGAAATAATAGAATATAATGCTTTTGGGGAGGAACAGAACAGCTCCATTCTTTGTGTGACATAACAGTTTTTGCAGGCTACCCACTCCACTGGAGCTATCTACAGAAAACACTCTGCTATCTGTGTCTTAGATTATTAGTGGCCATGAAACTCACTGGGTGACCTTGAGCAATTCACATGTTCTCAGCTTTAGGGGAAAGTAATGGCAAAGCTCCTCTGAATAAATCCTGCCAAGAAAACCTATGATAGGTTATTATTATTATTATTAACCTTTATTTATAAAGTGCTGTAAATTTACACAGCGCTGTACATACAATCTTTTTAATTGGACGGTTCCCTGCCCTCAGGCTTACAATCTAAAAAGACACAAAAGGAGAAGGGAGTGGTAGAGGGGAAGGGGCCTTTCTAATAGGATAATACAAATAAATACATAGCAATACAGGAAATGATTCAATAAAACAGACAATAAAGAAACATCAAATAGCAAGTGACAGTTATGCAATGCCTGGTTCTCCTTAGGATTACCATAAACCAGAAAGGACTTGAAGGCACCCCCCCCTCACACACACCCCACCTATAAATGGTGTTTTGTTATCTGTATACTACCCTGAGCCCTGTGGAGATGAGTAGATATAGATAGTTTGTTGTGACACACACACACACACACACACCCTAATACACACACTTCCCCCTGGTCATCAGAACTGGGACAGTGAAAATGCCATCTCTCTATCTCTGTTTCTGTCTCTGCCATAATATATTCACAGGTACTTCTGGATGAAAAGCTAAAATATTCCAAAACTACACTTCAAATAATAGGGAACTAGTGATTTTAGATTTATGACTTAATGTGCAGATGGAAAGACTTTCCAAAACATGTTCATATTATTGTTACAGCAAACTTTGTGAAACTTAATTTCCAACACTTTAATTCTAGTTCTACAACACTGCAACCACACAATTGCCCTTTCTTTCCTTTTTGACAAATGCAAAGTCAGTTATGAGAAATGCCATTTAGTATTTCTCCTTGCGTTAGCATTTCAGACCCACTGACATTGCAACTCTTTCATATTATTTATAAAAAAACAAAAAGTTTGTGAAGTAGTTATAACTGAATACCTCTGTAAAGAATCCTGCCTTTTTGGCATATATTGTATTGAAAAATCACGTTTGCTTGAAAACTGAGGGAGTTGTTCATTGGAAAAGTAATCAAGGACAGCATTCCAGCTTCTAGGTCAATATTGTTTATTTATGGTGGCTTAGATTGTAGTAATTTGCTGCAGTGCCATCCATTAGAAATTCTGCCGGGCTTCACACTGCAGGAGGGAACATCTGAGAGAATTTGGTTACAAGAGGTAAAGGGCAAATTTCTGAAATTGCTCCTGATGATCCTTCCATATTATTTACACAGAGCTTGAAACATTACTTGGGGGGGAAAGAACTGAGTTGGTTTGTCATTTACCATTATTGCTCCAAAGTAACACATTTCCATTACCAATTACTTTAAAAGTAATGATAGTAACATATTGCAAGTGAATTACTTCTAGTTACTCTGATTGTTTTGCAAATCCCATTAAACACACAAAAATTACCCTCAACCTTCCAAAATTCAATTTTTGGGGGGAGGGGGAGTAAATAATTGCTATTTTTGTAATAATGGTGGTGGTATGCCTTCAAGTCATTTTGACTCATAGCAACACAAAGGTGAACAGGGTATTATTGGCAAGATTTGTTAGAGGGAGTTTGAAATTGCCAAAAGTGTGAATTTCGCAAAGTCATCCATGGCCAATTGGGGAATCAAACCCTGGTCTTCCACAGTCCTAGTCCAACACTCATGTTTGTTTTCAAATGTTAGTTAACTACACTAAACAATTATGATGACATCAGCCATTGTGTGTGTGTTTGTTTTTTTAAAAAAACTACCTTGATGGTATAAAAAGACAAAAAAATAATGTGCTGCGGGTAACACCATTCTGAATGTAAGTTTGAATGTATATCAAACTTTTAACATTTAGAATTATATTGATTTCATTCTTATTAATAATAGCCAAGACACTTTGTTACTTGGATTAATCTGACATCAATACCATGAAAGATTTTAGAGCAGATCATTAAACAGAGGACCTTCTTGCACAGGCCCTGGGGGACGGGATCGGGACAGAACAGAAGGGGGCAGGTAATATGCATGATTTCCCTGTTCCGTTCCCTTCCTCCACCCTTCTGTTCTGCCCCGATCCCAGCTTCCAGGGCCTGTATGATAAAGTCCAGAGTCTGTGAACATTTAGAAAGAAATGCCACAATGACAAAAGCTCCTCTTCAGCTTGGAGAGAAGTGACCAGTGGGGTGCCACAGGGTTCTGTCCTGGGACCATTGCTGTTCAACATCTTTATCAATGATTGCGATGAAAAAATAGAGGGCATTTTTAAATTAAATTTGCAGATGCCACTAAATTAAGAGGAGTAGCTAATATCCCAGAGAAGAGAACCAAAATTCAAAATGACCTTAATAGATTAGAAAGCTGGGCCAAAACTAACAAAATAAATTTCAACATGGAAAAATATAAGGTACTGCACTTAGGGCAAAATAAAATAAAATAAGATAAAATATGAAATGCATAGATATAGGATGAGGGACACCTGGCTTAACAAGAATACATGTGAAAGGCATGTAGGAGTCATAGAATCATAGAATCATAGAATCATAGAGTTGGAAGAGACCGCAAGGGCCATCCAGTCCAACCCCCTGCCATGCAGGAAATCCAGATCAAAGCATCGTTGACAGATGGCCATCCAGCCTCTGTTTGAAGACCTCCAAGGAGGGAGACTCCACTACACTCCGAGGAAGTGTGTTCCACTGTGGAACAGCCCTTACTGTCAGGAAATTCCTCCTAATGTTGAGGTGGAATCTCTTTTCCTGTAGCTTGCATCCATTGCTCCGGGTCCTAGTCTCTGGAGCAGCAGAAAACAAGTTTGCTCCCTCCTCAATATGACATCCCTTCAAGTATTTAAATAGGGCTATCATATCACCTCTTAACCTTCTCTTCTCCAGGCTAAACATCCCCAGCTCCCTGAGTCGTTCCTCATAGGGCAAGGTTTCCAGACCTTTCACCATTTTTGTCGCCCTCCTTTGGACACGCTCCAGTTTCTCAATGTCCTTTTTGAATTGTGGCGCCCAGAACTGGACACAATATTCCAGGTGGGGCCTGACCAGAGCAGAATATAGTGGCACTATTACTTCCCTGGATCTAGATACGATACTTCTATTGATGCAGCCTAAAATCACATTGGCCTTGTTAGCTGCCGCATCACACTGTTGACTCATGTTCAACTTGTGGTCTACTTGGACTCCTAGATCCCTTTCACATGTTGTCTCCTTAAGCCAGGTGTCTCCCATCCTATATCTGTGCATTTCATTTTTTCGCCCTAAGTGCAGTACCTTACATTTCTCCCTGTTGAAGTTCATTCTGTTAGCTCTGGCCCAGCTTTCTAGTCTATTCAGGTCATTTTGAATTTTGATCCTGTCCTCTGGAGTATTAGCTATTCCTCCTACTTTAGTGTCATCTGCAAATTTGATAAGTATTCCCCCAATTTTTTCCTCCAAGTCATTGATAAAGATGTTGAACAGTACTGGGCCCAGGACAGAGCCCTGTGGGACCCCACTGGTTACTTCTCTCCAGGATGAAGAGGTGCCATTGTTGAGCACCCTTTGGGTTCGGCCGGTCAACCAGTTACAAATCCACTTAACAGTTGCCTTGTCCAGCCCACATTTTACAAGCTTGTTTGTGAGAATGTCATGGGGAACCCTGTCAAAGGCCTTACTGAAATCAAGATATACTATATCCACAGCATTCCCTTCATCTACCAAGCTGGTAATTTTATCAAAGAAAGAGATTAGATTTGTCTGGCATGACTTGTTTCTCTGAAACCCATGTTGACTTTTTGTGATTATGGCATTGGCTTCTAGATGTTCACAGACTCTCTGTTTAATGATCTGCTCCAGAATCTTTCCTAGTACTGATGTCAGACTAACTGGACGATAATTGTTGGGATCCTCTTTTTTCCCCTTTTTGAAGATGGGGACAACGTTTGCCCTCCGCCAGTCGGCTGGGATTTCTCCTGTTTTCCAGGAGTTTTCAAAGATTATTGCCAATGGCTCCGATATTACATTAGCCAGTTCTTTTAATACCCTTGGATGTAGCTCATCTGGTCCTGGAGACTTAAATTCATTTAGGTTAAACAGGTATTCCTGTACTATCTCTTTACTTATTTTGTGCTGAAATTCCCCTATTCTGTCCTCTGCTCCATTATCCTCAGGTTGAGCACCCTTTGCCTTTTCTGAGAAGACTGAGGCAAAGAAGGTGTTGAGTAATTCTGCCTTTTCTCTGTCTCCTGTTAGCATTTTGCCATCTTCTCCACGCAGTGGCCCTACCATTTCCTTCTTCTTCCTTTTGCTGCAGACATATCCAAAAAAGCCCTTTTTGTTGTTCTTAACCTCTCTAGCAAGCCTGAGTTCATTCTGTGCTTTGGACCACAAGTTGAACGTGAGTCAATTGTGTGATGCAGCTAAAAAGGCCAATACGATACTAGTTTGCATCAATAGAAGTACAGTGGATCAAGAGAAGTAATAGTGCCACTCTATTCTGCTTTGGTCAGGCCTCACCTAGAATGCCATGTACAGTTCTGGGCACCACAATTCAAAAAGGATGTTGAGAATCTGGAGTGTGTCCAGAGGAGGGTCTGGAAACCACATCTTGTGAGGAGAGATTTAGGGAGCTGGGTATGTTTATCCTGGAGAAGAAACAGTTTAGAGGTGATATTACAGCCCTGTTTAAGGGGTGTCATATTGAGGATGAAGCAAACTTGTTTTCTGCTGCTCCAGAGAGTAGGACCTGGAACAATTGATGCAATCTACAGGAAAAGAGATTCCACCTGAACATTAGAAAGACCTTCCTGACAGTAAGAGCTGTTAATCAGAGGAACACACTTCTTCGGAGTGTGATGGAGTCTCCTTCTTTGTAGGTTCTTAAACAGAGGCTGGATGGCCATCTCTCAGGGGTGCTTTGTTTCTGTGTTCCTGCATGGCAGGGGGTTGAATTGGATGGCCCTTGAGGTCTCTTCCAACTCCATGATTCTATGTTTTCTGTACACATGTTGATAAGACTAATAGCTGGTCCAATAGTTCAGCAGCTGATCTCTCAGAAAGAGGAAATATTCTTTACTTGGCATGCATGATCCTTGGTAGTAGGAGTGTGTGAGGCATCAATTTTGAGTTCAGGATTCAACTGGCCTTGTTTTAGTTTGTATTTTCTGTGTGCTCCAAAATTGCACTTCATATTGACAAATAACTACAGACAACCCCCTCCCCCGAAGACACCCAAGTGAAAAATGTGCATAGAAATGTGTGCAAGTTTTATGTTCTTGCAAAAATTTTGTAATAAATGTAATATACAAAGTAATGTGTCCAATTTTTGATATGACCAAGCAAGCACCTGGGGGAGGAGCAAAGAAAAACATGGATTTCACACTGGGTTTTTTTAATGTTTTGTTTTGTTTTGTTAATTCCAACATTAATTCAAAAATTATTTTGACCTTGATGTTCCATGTATATTTCTGGAGCTATTTTGCACAATATAACTCTACACAGTCTTCTCTGCTCTAGCTATGCATGTAGAAAAACAGCTTCCTTGACAAGTCTAGCCTTTATTGGTTATGGAAGCTGAATGCAATCTGTGTCAAATATTGTGAATGCTGAGTCTATCACTTCTAGCTGCTTTCCGTTTATGGAGCAATAATATCCCAGGTGCTTTCAAAGCTAACTTTACTGTGCAGTTATAAATGAAGACTTGACGCATCTGCTGCTGTTTTCCTGCAGTCATAAAACCAGAACAGTTGGAGGTTGTACAATTTAAGCCACATTGCCCTGTAATACACTCTGAAAAGCAACCAAATAGTGCCAAGCAAAATACATGCACATGTAAAAATTGGAGCAGCTATGGGGGCATGTGAGTGAGTCAGTCTGGGTTAATTGGGATAGTTACCTATACTGACCCCTGCTTCTTGTCATTTGGTTTAAAAGAACAGCTTTCACTCTAAGTAGACATGAGGGGAGATTAATGATAGAAAGAGTTTGCTGCAAGCTATTGGTGATCTGATCTCTTAATCCAGCTGCCCACTTATATGAGAATTCTATGCTAATGAACCATGCAATTTGTTTCCTAGTGATAGCCATGTGGTGAGATTTCTTTATTATTTGGCTTTAACTTTCCCAATAATGAAATGTAGACATACATAAAAGAGAGGTCACTCATAAAGATAAGCAGTCTGGAGAAGTGAGAGTGGGGACCACTCTGGGCATATATAATATTTCTAGTTGTTCAGATTCATCTGTACTCATACTAAAGTACAGCAAGGATTGTTTAAAATGGTGTCTAGTCCAGTGCTACTGAAAGTAGCCATCCCTGGACTGATGCCAGTCCAAAAGCCATTGGCTGCCAGTTTATGGAGAGTTTGCAAGAATGAAAAAAAGTATTGTAGCCAGTAGGCATAAATATGGTACCAGCCTCTGGCTTATAGACAAACAATGGCCAGCTCCCCTACATCAAATAGTCTGAGAAGCACTGATGTAGTCAACAGATACATAATCACCAACAGATGCTGTATATATAGTGACCAAATTTTTCATTCATTGACCATTGTATAGATATATGTATAGATTTCATACATGTCTGAAATATTGTCCACACATTGACCAAATATCTTACTATTGCTAAAGTGAAGAATATACACACTACCCAGCTAGTGTTGCCTAGTTTCATGCATTCTGACACAACACTTGAAAAAGAAATGCAGGTAGTTCAGGCAATATATAAAATCCACCAGCATGTAAATGTACAATCATGCAGAATCACCCCAATGAACTCATGTTATATACTAATCATATATAAATGCTGATGTATAATTCATTTATATTATTTCTCCTCTGTCTACTTGCCAAATTCTATTAACATCCTATAGATTTTCACTATATTCAACTTAGCAAAATGTTGATAAGTAAATTTCAGAAACATAGTTCAAGGACAACATTCAGACAAATGTGATATTCTTTCTTCCTCTTTCTTTGAAGAAAATCAGCTCTTGAATGTTAAAACCAAGGAAGCAATGAAATAGATAACCATGGTGGGAAACAACAGCCTCATCTGGAAAAAATGTCATTAAAACCTATGTAGTAGTTAATTGAGTTTGATATGAATTTTAGTGCCGAAAAGTTAATGACTAATGCAGCTATTTCACAGAGTTAGGTTACTTCAGGCTTTATAATGATCTCTTTGCTTCATAGCAATGAAATTAACCTGTCTTTTGTCCTGCAGGTGTTGTATTCTGATAATGTATATCCTTTACAAGACTGGACAAGTGATTTGTTCTGCATACCAATTAGGCATAGAACTGAACAGCCACTGTAGTAATGAACAGAATTGGACAGTTTGGGCTTGAGCACTGGCACAGCAGCATATTATTATGATATTTTTATATCAAAAGACAAATTCCTATAAATTAACTCTTGGAAAAGACATTAAAATCTGATAGGGTAAAAAGTAAGAGATCATTTAGATCCCTATGTATGCTTTGAGTTACATTAAAACTACGAATTGCCCAGCGGGATGTGTATCATACCTCTACCAAAAGAGTGTCTGTCCAGGTCCAGTGTAACCATTTTATTACAAAACAGATTATTAGACCAATATAAAGTTTAAGTATCTGAGAGCACTTTGCATGTGTGTAGGATGGGGGAGAGAAAGATGATAGCTTCTCAATCATTATATGGCTCAAAATATACACTTCAAATGTAGACCTTGAGATTAGACGTGTGCAAAAATTGCTCTAAAATGTATGTATTTTTATCTTCTCTTAATTTAAGAGCCTGTAAAAGTGCACATGGTCAGGAAGAAGGTAAACTTTAAGGGATGGCAAGCTCGTATTTGTATGGCTAAAATACTGCAGGTTTATTTTTAAAAGATGTGCACCTTGCTTCTTTTCAATTTGCAGTGCTGTATACACGAAGACATAGTTATTTCAGTGGCCCTTTCACACTAGTAATATGCTATGTTGACGTCATTGGTTTATGTGATTTTTTTTTAAAACAATGCTTCTTTCAGTTCCCAGTAACTTAAAATACCTTAATAATGGGGTGGAAAGATAGCTTGAAGTAATTCTTCATCCAGTACACAGTTAAACAATGGAATGCTGTAATGCAAGGTGATTGCCATTACACTGAACAGCTTTAAAGGGGGGACTACACAAATTCCTGGAGGGTAAGACTAATAATGGTCCAAAACTCACCACAGAAATAATCCAGTTTGTGACTACTTTAACTTTATTGTTTTTGTTATTATCCACCCTCGAGTCAATCTCGACCCACGGTGACCCTGTAGCAGTTATTGATCAAAGTGGAGACTGCAGTCAAGAAATCAGAAGAAGACTAAGAATGGGGAGGGCAGCTTTGACAGAACTAGAAAATATCCTAAAATGTAAAGACATACAACTGAGCACAAAAATTAGAACCATACAAACCACTGTATGCCCTATTACCATGTATGGATGTGAGAGCTGGACAGTTAAAGAAGCAGATAGAAAGAGAATTAATTCATTTGAGATGTGGTGCTGAAGAAGAGTGTTGAGGTTACCATGGACATCCAAGAAGTCAAACAAATGGGTCCTAGGACGTGATCACATGTAGCAAAATTGGAAGTTTAAAGTAGGGCCAATGCAGGGTCATCCAGGACTTAGGGACAAATTCACAGCTGCTTTTCACATGACGCTGCATACAATCAGAAGAGAATCCAGGGTGAATGTGAGATCAATCAGGAAATAACTAAATTTGCAAAACTACTGGATTTACGTGTCCATTTTGCTTGTGAATTGACTCCACATGCCAACCATGTGGAAATCAAGCCTCAGATGACTTCGTTTCCCAGGGTGCTTTGCTCTGCCAAAGAGGGAGAATTTTAAAAGGACACACACACACTTCCCTCGCTTTCCTTCTCTTTGCTGCTTTCCTCTTCTTTGCAGGCTGTGGGATAAGGCAGAGAGAAAGTATTTTGGAAGTCCTCCTGGACAGGAGGGAGAAATGGAGGACATGCCTTGGAAAAGGAGGACAGGGAATCAGGCAGGCTTATGGCCCCAGCCTCCTTCTCTCTCTCTCTCTCTCTCTCTCTCTCTCTCTCTCTCTCTTTTGTGTGTGTGTATCTTTGTGTATGGTTTTAGGAGTTTGCAAAGAGCAGCCTCATTCTGCCTTTCTCTGAAATACGTTTTGGAGCTTCTGTGGCAAAGAGGATTCCCCTCCCCTGGTATCCCCTCCCCTCTGTGGAGTGTGTGTGTCTGTGTGTGTGCGCGCACGCTTGTGGAAATGACACTTTGGACCATGCTCAGAGGAGGTATTTCTAAGCAGGCAATGAGGATTTTTTTGTTTCCTTTTGATAGCCAAATTCGCATTGGGCCCACTTTAATGTGCCTTTAACCCCTTGTTGTGTTCTGTGTGTGATAACCAATAGCAAATGGAATTGCTTTTCTGGGATGCGACCACTTTAACCATTTTTGGGATGGAAGCACATAGGACTTATGTCTGATAAAGACCCTAAAGCTGATCAAACCAGAAATCTCTCTGGAAGCCAAGATAACAAGACTGAGGCTGTCGTACTTTGGCCACATTATGAGGAGGCACAACTCACTGGAAAAAAGCAATAATACTAGTAAATGTAGAGGGAAGCAGAAAGAGATGGATGGACTCTATTAAGGAGGTCATAACTGCCCTGGCTCAATACTAGGGAATTCTGGGAGCTGTAGTTTTGTGAGACATTTAATCTTCTCTGATAGAGAGCTCTGGTGCCACAATAAACTACAATTCCCAGACTTCCCTAGCACTGATCCAGGACATTTAAGGCAGTCTCAAACTGGATTATTTCTGACCAATGGCTATCTAATGTCTATATATAACCTTTAGCATTCAAAAATATGGCTCTGAATACCAGTTATGAGAAAACATGGCAGGCAGGTGCTACTTCAGTACACTATGGCTCAAATACACCATACAGCACAGAACTGTGGGATATATATACAAGTATCCTGCTCATCTGGCTAAAAAAAAGTTTAGAAATATGGTCAATAACTTGTAAACAGGCAAAATTTAAGTTTCACATTATATAGAATCATAGAGTTGTAAGAGACCTCAAGAGCCATCCGGTCCAACCACCTGCCATGCAGGAAGATACAATCAAAGCACTTCCAACAAATGGCCATCAAGACTCTCTTAAGAAACCTCCAAAGAAGGAGACTCTACGACACTCCAAGGCAGCATGTTCCACTGTCAAACAGCTCTTAGTGTCAGGAAGTTCTTCCTAATGTTGAAGTGGAATCTCATTTCCTGTAGTTTGCTTTCATTACTCCGTGTCCTAGTCTCTGGATCTGCAGGGGGAGAAAACTTGCTTCACCATTAGTGTGACATCTTTCCAAATATTTAAACAGAGCTATCATATTATAAGATATCCTGATGCAGCATTAGCTATTGTTTCCTGATTTTGTAGGACATGGCCCAAAGTTTATGTGTGTGGGGTGGGGAATCTCAATTCTGCTCTCAAACCAGCAAGTTTTCTTATGTTTGCATATTACACCCAGACTTGAAGAAAATCCTACATATTAATAAATGCCTGCAAAACATATAATAATAATAATAATAATAATAATAATAATAATAATAATAAATTATTTATTTATAGCCTGCCCAATCACAAGGAATCCGGGCAGGTTACAGCAATAAAGACACAAATACAAATATAATAAAATAAAAAATTTAAATTAGCCCCTTCTTGCCCCCTCACTCTCTCCAGGCTGGATGATGACAGTTGGCCATGGAGGGAGGGCTCTGTCTCTTAAGGGCAGTCCCGATGGTTTTGGACTCGCCCTCTCACTCCCTCCATGCTGGACGATGACAGTTGGCCATATACCATATACTATCAGTGTACAAGAGGTAAATTGGGATAAAGATGATCCAAGAAAGAAAAGAAAATATAATTTTTTTTATTGCTTGCATGAGTTAGAAGAAGGCATCTCATATATATAATATATATAGATCAGAAAAACCTGGAACCTCACTACACGTTCCAGAAAACTCGAGCCCTATTCAGTTTTTCCAGGGTTCTATGTAATAGTTCCATTGATCAGTTTCTTGGCTCTGTGAGTACCTGTGTCCAGATCTTCCATGCTGCAGTCCAGTAATCTGGTCCTTTTGAAATAGCAAACATCAAGGCTTTCTAAATTCTCCAAATTCTGCAGCTCTCTGTTGATAGTGTGAACAGAAGTAATTGTACAGCAAGTATGATACAAGTGTGCTTATCTCCTATGTTACAAAATAACATCTATTGGATGACTTTGATGTATTTCAACATATCACAGCATCCCAGATGTTTCTGAAATTGGCCAGAATTACCTCACCTAAAGTGTGCATGCATGATTAATAAAAAATAAGGGATAAGCTAGTACTGGGAAGATTTGCTAATGAGGTATTACCCCCAGAAAAGAAAGTCAGAGCTGTTGGGGATAATAAAATATTTTGTAAATATCTCTGTTGTGTACCATGAGTCCTTTCCTGATAATGGCTGGAACATAAATCCTTTCAGGCATAAACCACAGCAAGATGTCACTAAGATTACTGAAATCTGAATCCTACAAGATTGGTAAGCGAAGCAGATCATTTCAGGATTTTGTAAACTACAGCAAAGACAGGTGTTATGTTCCCAGATGTGCAGATACTCAATGTCACATTAATTCAGCTATGGTATGTGTAAATCAGGTTGCATAATGTGTATTAATAACAACTATATTCTGAAGCATTTTAAACAACCACTTTAAAGAAATTATTGTTCATCTAGTTTACACAGCTAGCTAACCATCAACCTGAAGGCTCAGGCCTATGGTCCCAGGGAGGGCACCCTAGGATGATAAAACATTGCAAACCAACCTTCTAACAGGTGCAGATGATATTTTAGATCAGGACTCAGATGAAGAAAAGAAGAAGGGAGAGGAAAAAGGAAGGGGTATCTAGCACAGACTTTGACAAGCCTTTAACTTAACAATGGATCTGAGATGCATCAGTTGGAACATAAGGGGGGGGGGCAAATGCTCCCCCCAAAAGGAAGAAAATATTTCATTATTTCAACAGACTTAATCAAGATGTTATTTGAATTCCAAAAATGCATGTCAGAAAAAAGGATATTAAGTACTTGGATTGCCCCAAACTGGGTAAGGAATTTGTTTTGGTGGCAGACAAGAATAATGGAATTGTTGTTTATGCAAATCTAATTGTATTTGTTCCTTATATTTATATTATTTCCACTACACTGAATCTTTGGCCTTCTCTCTGTGGAAGATCGCCATGTTTTTGATGGTGCTGAATCTACAGTTCTGACAACTGTTGTACTGTACCTTAGAAGGAATGGGGTTGGGCAGAAATCATAACCTGCCTAACCCTTATTGCCTAGACCAATTCGCATACTGTTAGACATTTGCACTTTTTGGAGCTTGGAGGTAGCATATTACAGATAACCACTGGTTTAAATATACAGTTTAAACTCATTGGCTGGTGTGCCTAGCTAAGTGACCCAGATGTAGGTTTTATTCTAGTTGGATGGGGAACATATTTATTCTGCTCCTCTACAACCCCAGTTGTGGTCAGGATCTTTGCCCCCCCCCCCACCTCTTTATAAGTGCATTATATTCCAAGTCTATGTTGTATAATAACCATGATGCCATTTCGGATTCTGTATTCACCTTGTCACAACTTTATGGGGTGATTTGGCATACATCCCAGGTCTAGGATGTTGGTTTCAAAGTTAAATGTGGTCATTGGCAAGGAATGGGATTTCCCTTAAGGGACTCGATATGGATGGGGAAGAAATGGCCATGCTTAATTCAGGGACAATTCAAGGCTCCACATATTCTGGAGCCAGAAGGAACATATAGTAGTGTCTGCCCATATAGATCCCATATCTTTCATCCTGATGGCTCCTAGCAATGGACCAAATGTTCAGCTCATCAATCAACAAGTGGCTTAATCAATGCTTGGATATAGACCCATTTATATGCCCAGCCTATGTGCAGCTGTAACCAATAAAAGTTGTGGCCTGCCTCTTTCTGAGATTCATGAGTGTTGGTGTGTTCAAGTACAGTGGGACTTGCTCCTGTATCCACAAGTGTGGCACACACACTTGGGGAAATAACTAAGTGACATGCTGAGCCAATCTGCCTGGGAGTTTTGCTGCCAATACTATATTGTGTTGCTCTGCTCAGTATTCTTCACAGATATGAAGACCTCAGGACCCTTCTTTAAAAATAAAGGTTAGATGAAGGAATACCCTTGCATTGACCTTGTATACTTCTGATAAAAAAAAGACTCCTCATAGTATAACAGTGGTAATGTAATGAGTAAATTAACATCAATGTAATGAGGTATATTTGGTGAAAATGTAATGAGCAACATAATAAGGTGCCATAAGTAAAATGAATAATGTAAAGAAAGCCTTGGGAATAGTAATGTTCCAAGCTTTGCTCTGAATTTTGCAATGCAATTCACCATCAGTGACTTCCAATATGTGTATGCTTAGAAAAAATGCACAGAAAAGTGTCTGATATTCATGGAAAAAACAGAAAGAATTAGAATTCTAGTGAAAACTATTTGCAAAATGTGTGCATTAGGTTACAAATGTGTGAAAATAGGGCACTGTGGGAGTGCTTGTGCCTGATAATCTTCACATGGACTTTAAAATAAATAAATAAATAAATAAATAAATAAATATCACAGAAATGAGAAGCTGAGCAACACCAGCATTGGCAGATGTGCCCATTTTGAAAAGGACTGATGGAAACATGCAATAGCAGTCATTATGACAGAGACAAATTGCAGTGATAGTGCAATTGTAATTTTCCTGTTTAAAAAAACTTCTTTTTTGGATCAGCTTTGATCCCTGCATTTCAAAACTCTGTTCTGCCTTTAAATAGATTTTTTTTAATCAAAGAGTGCCTATGAAGATAAATTTTGAAAATCTATGTGATCCTTAGGATATTGCAGAGGTGAGAGTTCTGTTGTCTCCTAGATGTTGTTGAACTGCAACTCTCAGTTGCTCTGGCCAGCATAGCGAGGAATGGTGAAAACTGCAGTCTAAAAATGGCAAGCAGTGCTGACAGTTATAGTCCAACAACATCTGGAGAATGTCATGATTCCCACCCCTGCTGTATATGCTTGTAGCAATAAAAACCAAAATGGAGCCCAGTTCTACTTTTCTTGGCACATCTGATTCTCACCCAACTTTGATAACATCAGGACTTCTTTCATACACAAATGACTGAATCCAACTGATAGTCCCAAGTGCAGTACAACTATTGAATCAGTGGAACCTATGTGTTTGTTGACCTACCCAGTTTGCAGTTCACACCCCTGGCCCATCCAGACTCAATGTCATGACAACTCAAAGGAATAGAATTATAATGTCTTCTGTTCAAAGATCTTTAACTGATACTTTCACTACCCTGAACAGAGTGACTAGATTTTTGGCTAGAGGAGAAGATCCCACAACTTCTAATAGTTGTTTAGAAAAGAGAATTCCAGTAGGTGTCACTTGTATGACAAGAGACAGTGATAGTACCAGCTAAAATTCCTTCTTTGAAACAACAGTTAAAGAAGCAAGAGTCTTCTCTTCTTTTGCATCTGCCCACCATAAACACCAAAATAGCTTTTTAAAAAATGTCTGCATTTAAAGTATTAAATCCATGGGGAAATATTGGCTGCCTATAAAGAATTACATAGAAAGGAGTAACTCTGGGAAGTACTGAAGAGTCATGGGGATAATCTACTTAAGTATTAGCTCCTAGCTTAGTGCTGTGACTAAGCAGGCTAATGTGTCCTTGGAACTTGAAGAAGCAGAAGAAAAAGGAAAAGGAGGAGGAGGAGGAGGAGGAGCCACTGAGAAATAGTAAAGAACAAAACAACACATTCTTTATATTCCATTTAAGGCAGTGTGCAGATTTCTAAGGGTATACCAAGAAATTAAAACATATAACAATTTATGTTTGGGTGATTAGTGACTTCTTAAAGATAGGCTAATGTTGGCTTTCCTCTCTTTACATTGGTGCTGGGGATATCTATAAAATAAGGACTGGAGTCATGCCATTCAGACACAAAACGAGAAAGAAAAGGGTCATACTCTGTTTATTACATCTCTGTTATGAGCCATGCATTAGGGCTAATTTCTGAGCAGACCAAAAATAGTAACTTTTTGGACCACAACAATACTGATAAAGAAGTATGGGAATTGTAGTCCAAAAAGTAACTTACAAAAGCTATGCTTCTAAAAGGATTAATACCATACATTTATAGGCTTTCCACTTGATTCAGAGCCCTGATTGTGCAGAACTTTGCCAAATTTCTAATAATAACAGAGAATGTGTGTCTCTTTCCATCATAGTTCCAAAACTGTGAAACTGAGACTTCTGAAACTTTGTGTACATACAAAGGAGATCTCATACTTGGCCCTCTCATCATGCATACTGTTTTTAGAAATAATTACATAATTTTCATGAATTGAAACTTGATGCTACTGAATAAGTGGGCCAGTATGGGCAAGAACACACTTAAGGGAAAGTCCAAATGGACTCCACATCATTTCCTCTCCCCCCTTCCCACCTATATTATCTGTAGCAGTTGTGGATATTGCTGTGGCCCACTGTCACCTCCTCCTGTTGCTGCCTTTCTTACAGCTCATAGAAAGATTGCTGCCAACCACAATTTACCTGGCCTGGGCAGAACAGCATTAAAATAAAGATTTGTCCTGCTTATGAGACACTCAGCACCTATGTGTGGCCTCAAAGTGCACTTCCAGGAGTGGTGTGGAGGAAGAAAAAAACTGTCTGCAACAATGTTTTCCCCTCCTCTACACCATTTCTAGTGGTGCTCTAAGGACACAACAAGGCAACAGGGAAAAAAATATTCATTTTGATGGCAGTCTGTGTGGGGGATATATAAAGCAGCTGGCAGTTATCTGTGTGTGGGTAAGGCAGCAGCAGTGGGAGCTGACTGAAAATGGCAATGCCTGCAAGTTGATCTGTTCTGCCTTGCCCCACATCCACCATGGAGTTAAAAATCTACTGTGAGTTATAAAAATCTACTTTAAGATATATTTACTCAGAGTATGCTACTGGCCGGACTTTCCATCATGTCTCCTGGTAATGCAGATACAGGGGAAATGCAATGTACAATGAGGCAGTACAGACCGGCACTTTGTGCTGGCCTGACCATGTACTAGGGCTGAACTAGGATGGAGCATTCTTGTGCTCCAAGCCCTAGTTCCGCTGCCCTGACACCATCATGGTGGATGCCTGTTCACACAGTGCATGCCATGATGATATCCATGGCACGCAGCACCCAAATGGCATAGGCCAGAAGGGACGTCATCATGGCACATGAGCACGCCTATGATGGCTCTTAAAGGGAGTTGCTTAGAACAGCTTCTTTTAAGGAGTGGGTTGGTGCTGCAATGTGTGGCCACTGTGACAGTGACCCAGGGCAGGAAGGGGTGGCTTCCAGTTGCACATTTCTACAGCCCTTCAGTTTCCTGATTGGCACACATTTGTGGGGAATTTGTTTTTTTGCCCCTTTTGTAGCAGATACCAGTTCCAGGAGCAAGAGAGTACCTCCCGTCACTTTCCCGGGTGTGATAATTTGCTTAGTCAAGGAAGCCACAGCCCTGAATCTGCAAGGCCTGAGCAGACCTATTGATGACAGGATGACATGGAGGTCTCTCATTCATTCATTTGTTGTTGTTGTTGTTAACTATCCTCTCGTTGACCTCAACTCATGACAACCCTATGAATGAGGTATCTCCAAGACAGCCTTACTTTGTTCCTGCAGACTTAGGAGTGTGTCCTCCTTGACTGATGCTATCCATCTGGTGTGCGTTTTTTCTCTCTTCCTATTGCCTTCTGTCTTTCCAAGCATTGTTATCTTCTCTGGTGAATAATTTGTTCATTTTTATTATTACTATTCTTATTTATCAATTTTTTACAAGTATATAAAAACATGTTCATCACATAATTGATGGGTATTATATACCATGTAAATATAAAACATAACCCCCCTTAGAAGTTTCTACTAAATGACTTCTTTCTCCATTACCATGCCGCTAATCTATATATCATCTCCATACCTGATTTTACATAATATTTAAGCATTATGACACAGTCTTCCTAAGACATTTTCTACCTTAAAATAGTAATTAAGGTTATTCGCTCATTTATTGTATATACCCTCAAAAAAGTTCCCGCTTCTTATAATCAACTTGTTTTGCAATATTCCAGAATTTGAAACTAATCTCGCTCAATTACATCTAGATCCTTATGATTTAAATGGGAGGTCAGTTTATCCATTTCTATTATTAGTAAGAGTTTTAATATCCACTCATCTGTCTCAGACATTTCCTGTCTTTTCCAATATTGTGCTATTTTCATTCTGGCTGCTGCTATTAAGTATAATAAAACTTGACAGTATTTATTTTCAGTGTTGGTAGGAAATTTGTTTAACATGTTCAATAAGTATATTTCAGGTCTCATTTCATATTTTATCTGCAGTATCTTCTCTATTATTATCTGGACTTGTTTCCAGTCCCCCCCCCCCCCCAATTTTGGGCAGCATGAAACCAGGTCCCTCTCGCTGATTGACATTTCCAACATACATCAGAGTCATTCTTATAAATCTTTGCAAGTCTGAAGTCAAGTACCAATGTTGCTTCATTTTCCAGTAGTTCTCTCTTAAATTTTGTGATTGCTTGAATTTCTTTGAATTTTTCCTGGCATACTTGCAACTTTCCAACTCTATACTTTGTCCACCTTCTGATGCCCACCTTAGCATCACACTGGATATTAAATCTTGCTCTTGTTCATAGTTTTGTATAAATTTGTGTATTTTGGATGTTCATTTATTTTCCTTACTAAAAGGAAGTTCATCAAATTCTAAAGGATCTAGCTGATTTATCTTGATATCTATTTTAAACCATTCCTTTAATGGCATTTTATCCCATGCCTGTAAATCCTTTGTAATTTAATTCCATTTGGATTTATAGTTGTTTTCAAACAATTCAGTATTTTTATTTACCATCCATATACCTAAGTATTTTACTTTCTTTTTAACCTGGCATTTTGTTATAAATTCAGTTAATTGTTCCTCTTCTTTCCATAAATTTTTAGTAATAAGAACTGTTTTGTTTTTATTTATTTTGAAACCTGATACTTTGCTAAAGTCCTCAAAAACACTGAACAATTTTTCTATTTGGTTGGTAGTGATTATCTTCCAAAATAATCACTAAGGGGCTATACAGATGCCCCCAAAGGGTGGCCTATAGCCACCCCTTTGCTGGCTGGATTGGGGCCGTGGCTATCTCATGGTGCAGCCCCAATCTGGCCTCTAGAGGGTGAAAAAAGGAGCTGCAAAAAGCGGCTCCTTTTTTGCCCTCCAAAGGGAGCCATAGCCATGGCAGCATGGCTGTCTGGCACCCCTTTGGCACTGCATCATCTGGATACAACGCTGGAGTTGCACCATGATGCTACACACCATGTGGAACAGCATGTGGCATCATGACATCCTGGGGGTGAAGTCAGGGCATCCAGCATCAAGATTCTGTGCCCTGACTGTCCACAGGCCAGCACAAAGTGCCGGTCTGTACAGGGCCCAAGTCATCAGTAAAGGCCTTTAGCTTGTATTCAAATCTTTTTATCTTTGTTCCAACAATTTCCTTTTCATTTCTAGTTTTATTAGCCAAAACTTCCGTAATGATTATAAAAAGCAGAGGTGAAAAGGAGCATCCCTGCTGGGTTCCTTTAAGTATTTTAATTTTATTTGATTTTTTCCCATTTATAATTAGTTGTGCATTTTGTTGCCCATATTTTTTTTTGATCCATATAATAAAATTCTCTCCAACATCCATTTTCTATAGAACTTTGAACATAAAATTCCAGTTTACACTGTCAAAGGCCTTCTCTGCATCTGCAAAGATATGGGCTATTTTTTTTTGTACCATTGTTGCTTTCATAATATTTGAAAATATCTATCACCACTCTGATGTTGTCTTTCATCAGTTGAGATGGTAAAAATCCTGCTTGATCTGTATTTGTATAATCTTTCAAATTTTTATTTAATCTTTCAGCTAAAATGCTTGTCAAAATGTTATAGTCTATGTCTAACAGAAAAATAGGTCTGTAATTTGTCATTTCTTGAATATTTTCTCATTCTTTTGGGATTAGCGTTATATCAGTACTCCATGTTTCCAGGAGACCATTCTTTTTTATATCGTTTAAAGTCATTTGCAGAGGTATCTTTAAATCGTCTTGGAAATTCTTGTAACACCAAGCAGTGAAACCATTTGGGCCTGGGGCTTTATTTATTTTTAGCTTTTTGATTGCTTCTACAATTTTTTTCCAGGGTAAAAACAGCATTTAAAAGTTGCTGCTGGCTTATAGATATCTTATATATACCCTGTTTATTAAAAAAAAATCTACTCTCCATTCTGAAGGCACATCATCTTTCTTGTACAGATCAGAGTAGTAATTTTGGAAGGCCTTCATGATCCCATCTTGAGTAAAAACTTTTTGTCCATCTACTTCAAGTTCCAAAATAGACTTTTTCTTTCTTTCTTTTCTTAATCTGTTAGCCAGCCATTTTCCTGAATTGTTTGCAGATTCAAAATGCCATTGTTTTATGTACTTCATTTTCTTTCTTTTTTAAAATTTTATTAAATTTACAAAAACAGACATAACATAAAACATTTAATTCACAAACACAATCTCTCATATCAATTGTTTACCATCAGATGGAAAAATTGAAAAAGTTTTCTTCGTAAACAATCCTCTCTCAAATACCACCTTTCTCTTATCTCTCTTATCCTTCACTCCTCTGAACCTTTCCTCCAATCTTGCCTCCTCAACACTCCATAAACTTTCTTCACTTACACTTACCCTCTTTCACATACTGACACATTTTCTTCACCTTACCAAATATTCTTCCTAACTTACAAAAACTACCTACCTACCAGACTAACAATTCCTACCTCTATCTACTCATCTAACATAAAAACACAGACCTTCCTATCTTGCACTCGGGAATAATCTTCAACATTTCATTTGTAATCCTATTGTTATTTACTTATTATTCATATCTGTATGCTACAATCTTACTGAATATTTCTAAGAAGACTCCAGATTCTAAGCATCTTCATGGCCCTTTCAAATTTTAAGTCATTTGAATTTTAATCTACATTTCTAGCTCCATCATATAAGTTGTTGTTATTTTAAAAGTATCTTAAACTATGAAGCCTTCTAAATAAAAGTTCTTTTCTTCTTGGTGCAGAAAGTTTATCACACTTTCCCACTCCTTAAAAAAGTCTTCCATGTTTTCGTCATTCAATAGTCTTGTTAATTTGTCCATTTCGGCCAAGTCGTAGATTTTTTCTATCCATTCCTGTATCTCAGGGGTGTTGTCATCTTTCCATTTTCGCGCCAGTACTATCCTTGCTGCAGTGATTAAATGAAAGATTATTCTACCATATTTTTTCTCTAATTTGCTATCAGTTAAATTTAATAAGTAAATTTCAGGTTTGAATTCCATTTTAATTTTTAACATATTCCCAATTAAATTGTGGATTTCACGCCAATATTTTTGGATCATAGGGCAAGACCACCAACAGTGAAAAAATGTTCCTTTTTCTTTTGAGCATTTCCAACATTTATCTTTAACTCCGTATATTTTAGCTAATTGTCCGGTGTAATATACCATCTAAAAAACATCTTATAATAGTTCTCTCTAATATCCTGACTTCTGGTATACTTTAAGCGTTTGTTCCATGTAAATTCCCATTGATTTAACTCAATGTTGTGTCCTATATTTTGCGCCCAAGTTATCATGCTATTTTTAATAATTTCTTTTTCTAGTTCTATTTTCAATAGAAATTTATATAGTTTAGAAAGCAAACCTTTATTTTCTAATTTTAATCATTTCTCTAATTCAGTTTCATCGTCAATGGACTCCTTTTCTCTCTGTTCTGTTTTAAACCTTTCTTTTAATTGCCACTTTAAGTACCAGTGAATCTTATAATTTTGGTCCCGAAATTCTTGGTCTGTCTTGAATCTATAAATTTTCCCATCTTTAACTAATAGATCTTTATATTTTAACCAATCATTTACTAGACCTTTCTCTCTTCATTTTCTTTTGAACCTCTAATGATAGTAGATTGCTTACTTTTATAAAGTATTTCTGTCTATTATCAATTGGTGTATAAATTCCCAGCAAAAATTACTTAATGTCATTTAATCTTAGCTCAGCTTCAATATAATGACCTTCTTCATCTTTACAAATTTCTGTCACTGTTGATTTGTTATGAACGTAAATTGCTACACCGCTTTTCCTTTTTTCATTTTCTGAGACAAATCATTGACCCATTTTTTTTACATTTTTAAGATATTTAGTATCTTTCTAATATCCTGATTTTAATCTCCTGTAAACATATAAGACCAAAATTCTTCTTTGCAAGGTAATGGAAAACTTTGCTATGTTTAAATTTGGAGTTCAAATCTTTAACTTTCCAGGATCCAATTTTCAATGCTATATTTGAGTTTGTATAATTAGTTGTACATGTTATTTATATTATTTATTCTACATACCTGCACCCATCTGTTCTTCGCCTGGAGTTATCTCATCATTTTCACCTTTTCTTTCACCTTCACTTTCCTCTCCACTCTTCAACTCTATGTCTTCTTCTTCCTGCATCCTACGTTTGGCACTTCTTATTGTTATTTTAAAGCTATTCTTGGAAATTTTTATCCCTTTCTGCTCATAGCTTTGGATTTTGGGTTTTGCACAGTTAATCCTATACATTTTTTTGTTTGTAGAGTACATAAATTCCCTCTACTCTTTCTCAAGAATATAGTATTTTCTTTTTCATAAATTCTCGAGTAATGAATTTATAATCTTGACATCTTTTAATAATCTCAAGAGGAATATCTTTATACATCTTAATTGTATTTCCATCTATTACCAAGTCAGCTATGTAGCTTTTCTGTAGAATCTGGTCCCGCCACTTGGTTTCCACACAAAACATGATAACATCACATGGTAGCTTCTTTTCTCTGATCACAGTCAAATTGATTCTGAAGATCTTATCTATTGTATTGTCCATATCAGCTTCAGTTGCCTCAACAAAGTTTGCAAGGTCCAAATTCAACCTATCATATAGGTCCTCTTTTATTTCTTCTGGAACTCCCCTCAGTTTAAGACATCTCTCACAGTAACAAATTTCTTATAACAGAACTCTGTTCCCATACTTCTTTGATTTTCATATAATTCTTTCGTAGAGTTTTCTAGCTCTTCTGTTTTAACACTTAATTTGTTTGTTTGTTTGTTTGTTTGTAATCCAGAAATATTCTTAGTAATTTTATCTAATTTTCCCCAAACATACTCAGTTCCTTCTGTGTATCTTCTTTGGCCTCTTTTCTGGATACCTTAAGCTTTATCTCCAAATGCATCTCCTACTTAAGTTTTTTTTAATTCTTCAAAAATATAGTAGTGGGATCTAAAGGTTTAGAAGTAACAGCATCAGATGAGCCCCGTCTTTGTGTTGTTATCACCTGAGTTGTTCTTTTTGAACCTGAAGCCATTATGGAGATTTTTTTAAAAAAATCAATTAATATAAGTTAATTTAAATTAGTATTCCAATTACTGTTTAAATTTCTTCTTTACTTATCTATCAGCAGGGATATCAAAGTTTTTCTAGTCACCCCAATGCCCCGGAAACCAACTTAATTAAAGCTATTACAATTAATTAAACAACCCATCAATCTTTCAATTAATCAAAAACAAAATATAAGAAAAGATTCAAATCTTATCAACTTTACCAATTATTGCTAATTAATTAATTAATTTTAACAAAGTAAACATTTAACAGTTATAATAGATTTCCAAAAATATTCAATTGATGAATTGTACAAAATACTTAGTTAATACAGATAATGAGTTTGTTGAAACAATTTTATGGAAAAAATATATTAAAGTTTCCTGGTTTTTAATATGGCCTTTATTTAAATCACTTATCTGTAGTCTTAATAATAAATAATCTCCATCTCTTCAGAGTTATAGTTATCCCTTCCCCTGCCCTCTTTCCATCAAGCCCCCCCTCTTTTAAAATGTTTTCTCTACTTCTGTCTCTGCCCCATCTGTCGTTCCTTCCCCAGCCCTCCTTCCATCAAGCCCTTTCCCTCGCTCTCTCTCTCTTTTTTTAAAATGTCTTTTCTACTTCTGTCTACTTCTGTCTTTGCCCCTATCTGTTGTTCCTTCCCCAGTCCTCCTTCCATTGATCTCTTTCTTGTTCTATTTCTTGGCACTTTACACTATTTTGGTAATTAATTGTATGGTACTCTACACTTTGCCTATGTTTAATTTGTCACCCCGTCCCCTGTCCTCCTTCTGTTGTTGTCTTTCTTGCCCTCTTAGCTTCAATCTGTATTTACTCTAACTGTGGTTCTTCCATTTTTAGTCAGTTGTCTCACCCCCTGTCCTCTTTCCATTGTTATCTTTCTTGCACCCTTTTAGCTTCAATCTTATATTTACATTATCTGTTTGTTGATTAATATGTTGTCTTATCCCCTCTCCTCCTTCTGTTGCTTTCTTTCACTAAATTTTATTTCTTCCCAAGTCTTTTATAGTTGTCTTCTTCCCTCAATAGTCATACCACCATTTTTATAGATTCTTCACCAGACTTCCACTTTCCTCTTCACTTTTCTTTTTTGTCTTCTGTTGTCTACTTTCACATCTCTCTGCTATTCACTTTTTAAATCACTTTCACTAACACTGACCCACTTATTTCCTTTCACTTTTCTCCACTGGTTCCTTTTTATAATTTATTGCTGGCTTTCCTGTGATTAAACTTTTAAAATTCCCCCAAGAACAAGGAAAGCTGCTTATTGTGAAGCAGGTCTAAGTTCGGTCTTAGGCTAGTTTTAAAAGAAGTCCACAGAAACCTTATAAGAAAGGGCACAATAACGGTGTTCTAAATAACTATTCTATATTGAAATAAACTAAAAATATTTTTTAAAGTGGCAGACTGGGCTCAATGACAAGAATTGTGACAAAGACATGCCCAGCTGCTTTGCGGTCCTGAGCCTTGGGCAGTGAGATTGCAGTCATGAGATCCTACCCGGATCCAACACAGGGTCCACCTTTGAGCTCCACTCCCTGATTCCTTTTCTGGAGTCAGTTGCATAGGGATATTGATCCCTACTAGCTTGGTTTGATGATCCCTAAGACAAGCCTTGTCTTTAGCAACCTAATGCCCTACCATTGCCACCAGAAGTCTCCATGTGAATCATTTCTTCTCATGTTGTGATTATTCATAAGGTTGTCATAAGTCAAAGTTGACTTTATGACAGTTAACAATAAAGAGAATCATTAAAAAAATACAGCACATGTAGCTTTCATTAAAACTAATGTTTTAAAATGTACAAGATAAGAAAAACAAACAAAAATGCCCACATTGTTTCTGTTCAAGTCGTTGCTAATGAATTGGATTTTGTAGAATTTGGAAGAATTTTCCAAGCTATGATGATAAACAAAAACAAACAAAAATAGCCCACATTGTTTCTGTTCAAGTCGTTGTTAATGAATTGGATTTTGTGGAATTTGGAAGAATTTTCCAAGCTATGATGATAGTAATCCTGGGAATAATTTTTCCATGATCTGGTATTGTGATAGGATTCCTTATATTAGTCCAAAATTTTACAGGTGGTAAGTAGACAGTTACCTTCTCAGGAAGCTGGGAAAGTCACAGCTACCTGTAGAAATGAAATAATCTCACTAATGTAAATGCTACTGTCAACAGGGACAGTCAACAGGGAGAAGAGGTTGCTAACTTGAGACCTCTTGATATTCTGCAAAATCAGACAGAGTGGGACTGGTTGATTTAGCACTTCCTTGTCTGCCAATATCAATTCTTACTTTGGACTTTTCTGTTGTTAGGAAGCTCAGTTCTGAGTAAATGAAAGCAAGGAGAAAATTTCCAACCACTACAGGAAGTATATTCTTCATATGGCAGATTAGATCCAACAGCACATGCAAGAGACAGCCCAATGGAATATGTATGCAATTGGGAATTCTCAAGATACAACCAGTCTTCGAGTATTGATGGGAATCATGAAGATCTCCAACACATGTTGAACAGAAGCTCCCCATTGGTTATAGGAGTTCAGTTACTGGCGAGGAATGCTTGGAGTGTCAGATGCCATAGCCTATATTTCAGAGGAAGGAACTGGCAAAACCACCTCTGGGTATTCCTTGCCTAGGAAACCATCAGAAATTCACTGGGTCATGGTAAGTGGACAGGCAACTTGAAGGCATGCACACATGTGGAAGGAAAAAAATTCTTAAAACATAAAAAAGTTGTAAACATCTAGTGATTTCAAGTTAAGTTTAAAATGCACAAAATATTATGTGCCACGTTCCAAAACATATTAATATATTCTATTGATAAGATCACAGCCAGAAGGGTGAAATAAGATGCAAAGAACAATTGTGATGTACATAACTCAAAAATTGTGTCTATTCTTTATTTGTTTGTATGATGCTTAGTTGTTGCCACTGCATGTTTGAGTAAGAAGTCTATATAAAGTTGGTTTAATTACTTGTTTGGGATGGAATATTGAGCTTCCAAATAAAATCCACCTGGCACAGTATTGTTAAATAAACTGCTGAGTTTAAGCTACTATTAGGCTCCATTCGTGAACACTGTAGGGCTAAAAAAATCTCTCTTTCATCCACCATTGTCACAGAGGATGGCTAGATTTACATGGCAGGATGGTCCTTCAAGGAATCTGGTCCCAAGAACATTAGGCTTTTCAACAGAATCAGTAAAAACCTTGAATTGCACTTTTGACTATGTTGCAACCAACTAACATCGCTGGACATTAACACACATTGCCTTTCATTGTATAAATACTGTACTTTTCAGAATGGTACTACAGCAATCCAGTGTTTCTTTAGTAGTGCCTGTAAATTAGAATTGGCCCTTAACAATGGAAGCAGAAAGTACACTGAATAATCTGTGTGCATTGACTGAACTGATATTAGAGGAATAGCCAGATAATATTGCTTAGGTGAAAGAAGCAACCTTGATGTATTAAGGACATTGCTAGCATACATTGCTAGATTGAGACAAACATTACAATGGGATTCAGACTTACAAAGGAAAACAGACCCCCTACTTGGAAGGATGCTAAGAACAAAATAGGCTTTAGTGTCTCACACAAGCAGCCTTTATTTCAAAGATGATTTCTCCATTTGTGATCTTTGGCATAAGAAGATGTCAGGGCAATGCAAGAATCTGTGCAAATAGCACTCACTGGAGACAATGCTGCTTCCACTAACCTTGGGTGGCTATTTTACCCCCTTTTCATCACTAGTATAGCAACTGTTCCTCTTAACTGTAGATCCTTAAAAGCAATTAACCACTCAAAAACAGACCAGAGCAACAAAAACAGAGAAACACGCTAGCCATGTGAACAATAATTGCCTTTAAAATATATATGGCGTATAATATATTGCTGGGAAATGCTAGTTCTTTCTCTCGAATAGTGGTTTTATCTCTGGATCATTTGATAACTGATTGTGAGAATTGTTACCATTTAACTGATGGTGATGGTCTAGACATCACATTACTGATAAAAGCAACTGAGGAAAAAAAGCAATTTTTTTCCTCCTCTTTCTTTTTTAAATGAAGTCCGATCTCTTTGAGTAACACTTGTCTACGTCTTAGCAGCTACTGTTTCCAGGGCCAATGTCCTGTTCAAATGTTGCCAGCATTCCTGCATAGTTTTATTAGTGTACTCTATTTCACTGGTAGCTAAGCAACTGACCGATGGTGAAGAATACATAATGATCTTCTGCATATCTGCCTCTCAGTGTCAGTATGAAAAAAGGTGCCAGAACCACACATGTGTGCCTGCATAGGTGGTAGAAATACATTAGATTGCATAAACTGAAAAATTGCATTAAGTACACTTTCTGATACAGTACGTAATAAAGAATGAAACATGCTGTCAATGACACCATCTTTGGTAAACAAATAATGGATACTTCTCACTACATGTCATAGATGTTGGGTTTTGACATGAGGGAAAAGATCAATTTTTTTTGTAAATATACAAAAACAAAAATACAGCATTTAAGGGATGAAAATATGAGTCTTACTAGACAATGCCAATCACTTTACTTTTTAATATTAATCTTCCTGTCTGAAACCCAGAACAAGCTATCCATCCCAGGGACAAATGAAGGAACAAAACATTACATTTTCAGGGCAGCTGATGATTAGCTTTTTTGCCATCTCCAAGACATAGTAGTGATAACAAATACACAAAATGACAGAATTTGATTAAAACAGAATAGAAAAATGCAAATATCCAACCAAATTTTACCAAACCAATACTTCAGCTATTGTAGTCACTGTCTTCAGATTAATTACACTTTTTGTTTGTTTGTTAAAATACATATATCCTACCCTATGCCATAAGATCATAGAGCCACTGTGGTGTAGAGGTTTGAGCATTATACTAGGACTCTGTAGACCAGGGTTTGAATTCCAATTTGGCCATGTAAACCCACTGGTGACCTTGGGCAAGTCACATGCTTTCAGCCTCAGATGATGGCAATAGCAAACCCCATCTAAAAACTCATGCCAAGAAAATCCCATAATAGGTTTATCTTAGGGTCACCATAATTGCAAATCTACAGCACTATGTAAATAAAGCATAACAACAACAACAACAACAACAACAATAATTCAGAAATTACTTAGAAGGCATACAATTGTCAATCAATGAGTTTAAAACACTTCATGCTATGAAATCTCATGTTTTGTCTCACAGATTTGTCTGCAATGATGATCTTATCTTGTATCCATTATCTGTTAGGACTATACAGAATAGCATGCAGACTTAAGGACTCTGATTACATGGGAAAATTGGACCCATGGCTCATGCACTTACTAAACATGAATGTGGGAAAGCACCTCCACTGCTGAGCATGATAGGAAGAGTCGATGCCAAGGCAATTGCACTGTATAACGGGGTGGGGGAAGTAGCAGGAGACTTTATTAGCTGGTTTTGCCTCTTCCTGCCTTTTCATTTTCTGCCACCCAGCCAGCCTATCTGCTCTTGAGGTCAGTAAAGGCTTTAGTTTGCTGCTTTGGGGCAGGATTTATTTTCACCTGTTCCCTCTTCCTTTCCTACACTGTGTTTAAAGGGACACATGAGATATCAGCATCAGGTGAGTTTGCTTTGTTAGGTGCTCACTTGATTGCCAGTCGGGGAAATGAGAATTTTGTGATGGCTGCCCTCAGGCACTTATTGGGTGAAGGGATGCCTCTAGGTGTACTCCTTTTGGGTTGCAAGGCCTGGGGGTGGGGGAGAAAAGAAACTGCTTTGGAGGTTGTCATGGGACTTGTAGAGGGAGGTTCTCCCAGGAAAGTCTCCATTAGAAATACATGACTGACCAGCTAGCAAGCCATGTACTGTACTTGAGCCAGGTACTTTACTTACGGGAGGGCTAAAGAGGCTTCTGACCTCAACAGGACCCCCACCCCTTAGCTATTTCTGCCCTCAAGACTCCTAAATCAAAGAGATTAATAAAGCTGTCCTGGTTTAACCTAAGCTATGTTGTCTGGAAAACTATAGCCCACAGACCTTAAGCAGAATAGCAAGGAGAGAGCCCTGCCTGTTAAACTGAGGAAAGACTTTCACAGTTCCACAGGAAAGAAGATGAAAATTTTTAAGAAGTCAGCTGGGAAAAGATTGTACTGTCTATTTACTTTGAGAGAGGAGTCACACACACCCCACACCCCTACACACATAGCAAGTCCCAATAAGGTAAGTGGATCTAGATATGTAAACATGCAGAAGATTGTAGCCTGAGACATTCTAAAAAGCCACTAGAATGCATCCATTTCTTTATGACAATCATGCTTTTCCCAACCATACCTTTCTAAATGAATTACAATCCATTTATCACCTGGAGCTAAAAGTATTGCACATTACTTTTTTCTACCCCTACCCCCATTTTTATTCTAAGAACAAAATAGGTTAGGCAGCAAAATTATGATTCACTTAAGAAGCTACAATTTGCTGACCACATGCTATGGAGAAGCTGGAATTTGACCTTATTTATAATGTCCATTGGGCAGATTGGGTGAGTTTGGATGCAAAGGTCATACTTTGGATCTAAGAAGGAACTGCAGTTTTGAGCAGTTCTAATAAAGGCATTCTGATTTTTGATAAATGTGTGTAAAAATAATATTAAAGTATTAATATATAAATATTTTAAATATTTATTTTTACTCATGTGGTGTGCATACATTCACACAAAGAGAATATTGTGTCTATTGATTGAAGTCCCCTCCCCAGCTTTCCTAAATTCAGTACATACATTCCATGGTTTCTCTGTTTAAAATGGTAGTTTTGCATATTCTTCTACATTAATAACTTTGCCTTCTTGTGGTGTGGTCCCTTTTTGATTACCCTCTGATGTTACATGGCCACACATCCTGGTTTTTAGTGGTGAAATGTTAGAAAGCATGAAAACAAGACTATCAGCTCAGATGATTATCTTTCACCTATTTTAGGCATGATATTGTCTTCCATCGTCTACCAAAAAAATCTGTCCTTTGACAACAAATTTCTCCTCCTTGGTGTTGCCTCCAAACTATGCCATCATAGAATCATAGAGTTGGAAGAGCACCTATGGGCCATTAGCTCCAATGCCCTGCTCAAAGCACGATCTCCACATAGAACATCCCCAGCAGTAGCTGTCCAGCCCTTTTGGAAGATATTCTGTTAGTCAAAAAGATGGAGGGACTTTGGGTCCCCACCAATAATGTCAATGTCTCTTCAATATTTTGAGGAAACAAATACCTCAAAAGGAGGCCTGCAAGAGGTAAGTACGTTAAGAGGAGCTTTCCACCTATCTATACCAATACTAATTGCAGAGAGACCTTGGTTTCAATTAATAAAATAATTTTATTTAGATATGTGCAAAGTAGACACAAATATACAAAACCAATGTAACTTCAAGAACCATACAAGGCTAACAGAAATAAATGTGTGAACGTTTGGATAATGAGAAATCGAAATTAGAAGGGGGTGATAATTATCAGTTCTGAAGAGAAGATTCCATGGAAGATGCAGAGTGATTCAGATGGAGTCTGAGGACTATACAGAGAATGGAACTCTGGACTTCAGAGCAGAGCCTCAGTCTCTAGCAGTTGTATGCAACAGGTGGCTATGTCTGGGATGGATATTTATATTGAGGGGGTACTTATCATTCCCACAAGTTGTAACGAAGTCCGAATGGGTTTCTCATGGAATGGAAATTGGATTCTGGAATGACTGATGGTTTTAACTTTGGAGTAACAAACCATTGATTGGATTTAAGGCAATACCTGGATGGTTGGATAATAAGGGGTGAATAGGGATACAGCTGGGGCTGATGAGAAGATATGATCTTTAACTTTAGCTTTATAATGGTACTCGCTTAGTCCCTATATTGTGAGGATATGTGGAGAGCCTGGGAGAAGTTGGAGTGATCAGAAAACCCACTTAACCTTTATTTAGAGTTAGGACATCCAGCGTGAGGATGCTGCCCCCTGACTCCGCCCAGAGGCCAGTTCTTTCTGCTGGTCTGTATAGGGCCAGAGGCAGCATAGAACAAGCCTGCACTATCCACTTTATGGTATCCCTTGAGATATTTAAAGAGTGCAATCATGTCACTCCTCAGTCTTCTCTTCCTCAAACTGAACATGCCCAGCTCCTTAAACTTTTCCTCATATCTTTTGCTCTCCATACATCTTATCATCCTCATTGCCCTTTTCAATACTCACTCCAACTTGCCTATAGCTTTCTTATGAGGTCCCCAGAACTGAAGTGAGTAATCCAGATGACGTCTGGCCAGCACAGAATATAGTGGGACTACTTCCCATGACTTGGAAACTATGGTTCTATTAATGCAGGAGAAGATAGCATTTGTCTTTCACTGTTGGCTCATGTTCATCTTATGGTCAACAGTAATCCCAGGGTCCTTTTTAAATGTAGTATTGCTGAGCCATGTATCCCCCAAATCTGTGCACTTTTTTGTGGCCTAAATGTAGAATTTTGCAATTATCTGTACTGACATTCATTTAATATTTATTATTATTGTTTTAGCATTGGGAATGGGGATGGGTGGGTATAGGGATTGTTTTCTCCTTGGATTTTATTGTAATTTTGATGTATTTTATTGTTTAACCCACTCGGATTCTCTGTGATAGGGCGGGCTAGAAATAAATCTTTATTGTTATTATTATTAATTTCTGCCCAGTTTTCTAGTTTATCAAGGTCCTTTTAAATTATGTGTTAGATATGACTCCCAAATTTATTATCATCTGCAAATCTGATAAGGATTTTCTCCATCCCATTATCTAAAACATAAATAAAGATATTGAAGAGTCTTAATGGCCCCAGGAGAGAACCTTGAGGCATTCCACTTGAGACCTCCTTCCAAATCTTCAAGTGGCATGGGAGTATAGGTGCCCCCATGCTTTCCTATGTTTTTATTTAACAAGTGAACCATCTTATTAAAATAATAATAATAATTGTAAGCTGCTCTGAGAGTCTTTAGGGCTGAAGGGCGGGGTATAAATACTATAAAATCTGGAATGACCTGCCGGAGGAGATCTGCCATATAACATCTTTGGAGGCCTTTAAGAAGGCAATAAAAACAGATCTCTTCCGGCAGGCCTTCCCAAACTGACCTCCTCAGAATGTTCACTCTCCAATGGCATAGCTAGTCCCACCAGACTGTGATCGCGAATGATTTTATTGGGAACATTTTATTCGGAATTGCTGTTTTAACTCTATTTTAGGGTGGGAAGTTTTAGGATGTTTTGCTATGTTTTTACTTGAGGGTTGTTGTGTAGCATTTTAATTGTTCTCTTGTTTGTTGTTACCTGCCTCGATCCAATACAGGGAGAGGTGGGATACAAATAATAATAATAATAATAATAATAATAATAATAATAATAATAATTTTTAAAATACAGGCCCTCCTCATAAATCACAATAAAACCAACAACTATTAAAAGGCAGGCAGGTAGTCATATTTTTAAAGGAAATTAGTAGTTCTTAGCATTGGTTAGAAAATATAGTGATTCTGAGAAAGGAAAAGTGTGCAGGTTTTTCTACTAAAACAAACAGCACTAATGGTCCTTTCTGCCTCCCACTTTCCAGTGAGGACAAAGAAGTCTGCAAAATATTTTAAGCAAATTGTTTCTGCCATCAATTCGCTGTACAAGATGGCTGCGTTCTGAGGCTCTTTTAGTTTAAAAGAAACACTGCACGAAAGTTGTGTACAACTAACCCACCTTTAGAGTAAGTCTCATTGTTTCTTTTTCCCCTTTTCATTTTTTCTCACACATGAATGATAGCTAATTTAAATGTTTTTATGATTGCTAATTTAACTGTATTATGCACCTTAGGTTATTAATTCTGCATGTGATTTTATCTGTGTTGTAAGCTGCCTTGGGTTCCCTGTCAGGGGAAGGTAATAAATAAGTTTATTAGGAATTTTAAGGTTGTATATATTTTTAACCTTTGTAAGTGGTCTCAAGCCCCAGACTTGACAAATAGCATGTTATAAATGAAATAAATAAGTCCAAAATGCCAGCACAGACTAAACTTGGCAGCAACTTTCTAACACACCCTGTTTCCTGCATTGTCAAAGACAACTCTGTGACCATATGGCCAGCATGACTGTACAGAACACAGTTACCTTCTCACCAAAGTGGTACCTATTTATCTACTTACATTGTTACATGTTTTCAGACTGCTAGGTTGACAGTAGCTGGGACTAGTGATGGGAGCTCATTCTGTCATGTGGCACTTGGGCCTTGAACTTCTGACCTGTCAATCTTGCAAATGTCAGAGTCAGCATCTTAACCTCTGAGCCACCATGTCCCAGTCAGGCTGCATCCTGCTTGAACCCTAACCAGTATGAGGTCTGCTGGGTGTTGTAGTCCAGTAACAAAATATGACAATATACAAGTTATCCATCCTTGATTTATAACATTATCTTTGAACCTTCATACATAACAGTTTGCATGTTGTGCATTCCTTGTTTATTTGGTGTCTGTCTGTCTGCCTGTCTGTCTTTTGTTCTTGACATTATGGGATTTGTTTGGAGAAGAGGTACAGGGAGGAAAATACTGCATTGTTGAATTAATTTTGAAAGGAAAAAAAATTAGATCAAAGGCATAAAATTCCTAACATTTACCTAGAAAATATGAGATTTATAGAAGAGACATCTGCAAACTATGCTGCTCTGGATAAACTTGCTATTTAGTCTGCTGTTGCCTTTTTGTTTCTGAAAGGCTTTAGCAATAACATAAACATTTTATTTCCATTATTAAAGCCTGCACTGTCAAAGCATGTGTGAAGATGTTTTGTTTTGTGCTATAACATTAATTGCTAAGCTGCTGTGTGACACATCTTTTTCATTTAGCTTTTCGATGCATATATGCACAGAGTTATGCCACTGTGTAATTTATTAGTCTTATCCAAGTCAGGCGATGCATCTTGTATGTGTAAAAACCTGAAAATGGAAAGCTGAGCATGCTAGATATTGAGCTTTCATCAATTTAAGATGCTTGCAAGTGACAGGGCCAAATTTTCCATTGCCGGAATGATGTGATTGAATTTACTTTACCGTGTTTATAGAAACCACATGCAAGGATAAAATCATATTTAAACATCACATTTTAAATAACTAAATGCAATGCCAGCAGCACCATGCATTTCATACTGGGGTGATGTCAGCTTTTATTAAATAGTGAGAGGGCCTGCTCATTGCTCCATAGTTCTGAATTAGCTACCCAATCTTCTGCAAAGGGTCTGATGTATCACAACTCTTTACTTATCCATCTAGAAAGAGACAGAAATAAAAAAAAAACTGTAGTGCCATATCTTTAAGCATTTATGTATATAATGTATGTTAGCTAGAGACATAGGTCTAATCTACACTGCAGAAATAGTAGTTTGACACCACTTTAACTGCCATGGATCATCGCTATGGAATTTGAGGGTTTGTAATTTTGTGACATTTTTAGCTTTCTCTGTCAGAGAACTCTGGTACCACAACAAAATACAAATGCCAGAATTCTATTGGATGAAGCCTGGCTGTTAAAGTGGTGTCAAGAAGCATTATTTCTGCAGTGCATAGTAGACCATAGTCATGTTAGTCTGGAATATTAGTATGCAAAGTTATTTTGTAGCACCTTTGGGATTAACTGAGTGAAAGACATTGTAGCATAAGCTTTGGTAGACTTGGGCTTGTACAGACCAACAAAAAGAGCCAGCTTCCCAGTGGCTTGGGGGCATGGTGTCTACACTCCACACACCCTGACTCCACCCTAAGCCAGCATCACACTACCCACCCAACTAGATGGCAGACAGCATTGCTGCATTTCAGCGGCACAGCATTTAGACACCACATGCTGCCAAAATGCAGAAATAACTTTCTTCTGCTTCTCTTTGCACCAGGAAAATGCCAGATGAGGGCTGTTATGTGCGGTTGTGATGGCCCTGATCCAGCGCTCAAAGGGGTGGCATTAAGCCACCCCTTTACCTCTGTCTGTTTCTGGTCTTGATCTACTTCCTCAGATGCATAGAGTGAAAAGTGCCAAAGGTGTACCAGGATGGTGGACCTTGAGTTATTATCCACAATAACTTGAATCTTTGTGTAGGAAATGTATTAAAAACAAAAATCCACCTGTTGAAAAAAATTCTAGCCAGGTGGAAAACCCAAGTCCTTAGGACATAACAAAATAAATTTAACTGTCTGCCTCCCTGCCCCTGAGTTATTCCTTCACCATTGACTAAATACTGATGTTTTGGCTTTCAACAGCCAAAGAAAGAAACACCTTTCAACATTTAACCTCTTTCTCTTGAGATGGAGTCTTAAGTGCCCTTTGGTGAGTTGAACCCCTCATATTTCCTCTTCAATTTTACTGCGGCAAAGATTCAGCTCCTGGGAGTCCTACAGAGCTAAAAAACCATTACAATAAAGAAGGCTTTCCTTTCTTCCCTCCTCTCTCTTTATTTGTTCTAGCAGCTCAGTACAGCGGGTACATTCAGACAGAAATGAAAGATCACAGAGATCAGGGTTTTATATTTTTTTTAAAAGTGTGTATGTGTATGTTTGTGTGTGAAAAAAGTCATACAACAGAGCAAAAATGCAAACATTTCTGTGAAAGATGTGCAGTACATCCTCTTTCCCAGACTTGCTTCCTCTATCAAGATTACAGTACAGTAGGTCATTGTATAGTAGGTCACAAGTCATTCAATGTGCTTTTTTTGTATTGCAGCTTGGGGAATCAAATCACCATAATCCTCTTTGTGACTTAACAATGGTGCTTATAACAGCATTAGTACTTTTTTGAGTGTTGCACAAGTACAACATTGTGGGATGTCTTCCTCCTCAGTTAAGAAGTGGCAGCCAAGTGACAGTATGGTGCAATTCTTCCCCAATCCAAATGGCCGTGATTTAGCCAAAAGGATATGCCCTACTGCTGTCCAGCTGCTGTTGCACACCTTGAAGGGAAAGAAAACTGTCACCTTCTGGATTATGTGGATGTAATATAATGAAAGTAATAATGCCATGTTATTCTGCTTTGGTGAGGCCTTGCCTGAAAAACAGTGTCCAGTTCTAGTGTCACATTAAAAAAAAGAACTGCTTACAAGCTGAGACCCAGCATGGCACAGTAGTTTGAGTGTCCGAGTATGATTCTGGAGAACAGGTTTTGATTCTCAACTTGGCCAAGAAAGCCAATGGGTGACTCTGGGCAAGTCACATGCCCTTAGTCTTAGGGGTAGGCAATGGGAAGGCTTTTCTGAAGAAATCTTGACAAGAAACTCTCATTATAGTTTCACCTTTAAGTTACCATAGGTAGGAAGCAACTTGAAGGAACACAATACATTGACAAGCTGGAGTTTATTCAGAAGAGGGTGACCAAAATGGCAAAAGGTCTGCAAATCATGCTTGTGAGGGGCAGCTTTGAGAGCTGGATATGTTTATCCTGGAGAAGAGAAGGTTAAGACATAACATGATAGCAAAGTTTAAATATATGGACTGGATGGCCCTTGTAGATAATGATGTTTATCACACTATGCTCTTAAAGAGGTACTATTCCAGTGTGACTCCTCTAGCTGCCTCCTGTTGCATGCTGGGGTTGGCAGTTTTAAGGAGGGGTATTTAGAATTCTCAGGCAGAGAAGTTCAGCTCCTTAAAACTGCCAATCCCAGCATGCAACAGGAGGCTGCTAGAGGAGTCACACTGGAATAGTACCTCTTTAAGAGCATAGTGTGATAAACATCAAATGTGTGGCCTGGCGTTGCATCTGCTCTATGCCACTATCCTCAAGTAGTCCTCTCCCATAGATTTTAAATAAGTATACACATTGCAATGAAATAGTGAGTCCCTTAGATTGCCTGGCCCTAACATAGGACTTTAAGGAATAAAATTCTCGATTGAAACCTGGAAAACAATTAACAACCCTTCCAGATTTTTATATACAGGAGAAATATGATTTAGATACCAGTATCCTATTTCAAGGTGGCACATGCTCAGGTGAGTATGCCTATACTGCAGGAGAACCAACAATCATGCCACTCTGGTTCCACACATGGGCAGTCACAAAGAAGAGAAGAGTGGCTGAAGCACAAAAGCCTAAACACAAAAAGTAGTCTTGACAGGTTCAAAGGACCATCAGAAGGTTGCTGGAGATAGTAATCCAAGAAACAAGTTGTAGTTCAGAGACTGAAAGAGCAAAGAATAACAAAGGATGTCAGGCACTTTTGAGCTGTTGTTTTGTACCAAAGAAGTGTCTTTGGCTGGATCAATTTATAGCTATCTGTAAGTCAACACAGCTGGTAAACTATAGCCAGTCATCGGTACCAGTGAGGATTTGGTTCTAGACTCTTTTGCAGACCCCAAGTCCCATTATCGCCAATGGATGCCAATGTGTGTATAGCCGTGTCAGCATGGATGTGTACATGTGCTGCCATTGACAATTATGGGGCAGGACCATCCACATATACTCCAGTCTGAGAATGGCTAGCCCTCTGATATGGAGGGCTGATTATACTTCAGTGTTTTCCCTTTGAGGCAAACCAAGACCTTTCCAGCACTTCTGTTGTTGCCATTTCAGTCCACTATGCTTCAAAGGATGACGTTGTTCAGCTTTTATCCCCTGTTAAGCCTTTATCCCCTGTTCTTCAGGGTCTACCTGGAATGGTCTGGGTTCCACTTCCAGGGCAAGGTTGCAGTCTCCTCTGTCTCTAGGGCTTCCTCTGGCTCTGTCTGGCACCTGTACTCTTGGTTTCCTCTTCCCCTTCTTCATATGAAATGGTATCTGTGATGTTTTGGACATTTGTAAAAGAAATGTTGTGTTTACTAAAGGAATCAAGGCAAACTATGGTTATGTTTATGTCATCATGACCTAATGGCATCACCCACAATATTAGGGGGACCTTCACATGATTTATGCCATACTATGTCATCTATGCCCATTAGCACTCTATATTATTGTCCTAGTATTTGTATTAAACTGTATTTTTGCTGCTAGGGAAAAGTTGATATTTGTTAGTTAGATTAACTATGTTAGGGTATATTTTAATTTATTATGTTCATACTGTGGAATTTATTCTGTGTGTGTGTGTGTGTGTGTGTGTGTGTGTATTCTTTGCTTTAGACATTAGGTTTATGTTTTGTATTTTGGCTTATGTTTACTGTATGATTATTTGTTGTATTTAATGTTCTTGTTGTAATCTGCATTGATTCAGTGGGGAAAAGGCGGAATAAAAATAAATTATTATTATTAAAATTATTATTATATAGAGCAAACAGGACTGTCCCTGCATCAGGATAAATGGACACAAATCAGACATTAAGAATGGGATTACGCAAAAGCTAGTGGCAGAACATTTCAATCTCATTGGGCATTCCATCTCAGACCTCAGAATAGTGGCCTTGAACAAATGAATTACAAAGGTAGATTAGAAAGAGAAACAGCAGAATTGGAGTTTGTCCACAAATTACAGTCCCTTAGCAATGGATTAAACAAAGATAATGTCTTCCTGGCATGTTGCACACATTTCAACACTATCTGGCCCCATCCTCATGGGGGCATCTTACACTCATCTATTCTCTTCATTACAGGCCAGTTCCTTTGCCAAACTGGATTTGCCAACACATTTCCATGCACAAAGGCTAGCTGATAATGCCTTTGTTCACAAATGAGTATAATTAAAACTGGGCTTGCCACTTCATTTCCATACACAAAGAATTTTGAATTCAAATCAACATTCTCACACACCTAGGGCATATACAGATCTATTCCTGGTTTACCACTCCACCAAACACATCTGAGGTAGTAGACTTAAATCTACAAAAGTTCATGCTGCCAACTTCTTACTTTAGTTAGCCTCAAAGGTGCTACAAGAGCTCTCTGCATACTGATTCTACAGACTAACATGGCTATATCTTTGAATTGTATGGTAATGTATGTGATGTATAGTATATATAATAAAGTGATCTGTTGGCAGAAGTGACAGCATGGAGCACTGACAGCACAGTAGTTAAATGCCTGTACTGTAGCCACAAGATTATGAGTTCGATCCCATGGATCTAATGTTGATCTAACCTTCCATCCTTTTATAGGCTGGTAAAATGAGTACCCAGCTTTGTTGGGGGCAATTGGCTTACAGATGGTAAACCACTTAGAGAGTGCTGAATCCACTATTAAGCAGAATAGAAATAAATGTAAATGCTATTTGCATGACTGGTGATTTCCTGAATGCTTGAAGGAATGATAAAAAGGTGTGTTGGACAGTCAGAGTAAGAGATAATAATAATAATAATAATAATAATAATTAATAATAATAATAATAATAATAATAATAATAATAATAATAATTTTTATTTATATATATCTCACCTCTCCCTGTGGATTGAGGTGGAAGAACAACACAAATATGTTAGATATAATAATTAGACCCTGTCCACATGGGCCAAATACAATGTCCTCTTCCCATTCCCATGGTGATCAGTCAAAACAATGCAGGGCTCAACCGCCAGTTGTCATGTGAACTGTTTGAATGATTTCTGACCTGTTTAGTACCATAGGTATAGCACCCCCTTAAAATAGTTTTTTTAAAAAATCACCTTTTGCTCTGAATTTTCTAGTGAGATCTGGAATCCTCCATTGTGATGCTTGGTGGATGTTTACAATGTGTCCTACTGTGCTGCCCATTAGTGCTACCACTGATGTGAGCCACTTGCTTTGAGGTGAAATGAGGCACCCAGCCATGTGATCAATGCTGAGTTCCCCATTCTGACATCAGAGTGAGTGATTCATACAAGCAGTGATGGCACCAGGTGGCACAGCAGGATGCCAGGCAAACAACTGCCAGGTGCTGCAATGGAGTGTTCAAGATAATGATGAGATGTTGAGTCAGCTTGAGAGACAGAATGCTCCAGGCTATTCTTGGAGTATCTGGACTATGCAGACCCAGAGTTAGTCCAACCATCTCAATGTGGCAGAAATTGTCTGGATTATAGATTTTTGTGGGTTTTTCAGGCTATGTGGCTGTGTTCTAGTAGAGTTTATTGTTGAAGTTTTGCCAGCATTTGTGGCTGGCATCTTCTCTGAATAGTCCCTTCCCTGGCTTAGCAACATAAGCTCTGGATTTTATATCAGATGAAGTATTTGAGCACATTGCAGTGGTCTAAACATTCGTGAGAACTCTTCCTGATGCCACATTATCCTTTCTCCTTTCCTCATGTTGTCCATTCTAAAACTTATGGTAAAGGCTTAGTACAAATTTATAGAAATATCTAAATCATTAAGACTGCTATTCCAGAAGTTCACACTTCTTATCCTTGACCAATCTTTCAAAGCTGACAACTTGTCAGGGTCATATTGTATACCCTCCTGTGAAGTAATATTCACCAAATAGACTTAATAGATATTGAGAACTGACAGCCTTTAACTCACAGTCCACTAAATGTTGAATAACTTTCATCAGTCTTGCTTCATGATCTTCCAGTTTCTTAAAATACTATTAATTATTAAACCATCCAAGAGTGTTCTGACTTAAGTGAAATGATATCTTTCACAATATTTCCCATCACACTTTACAAGGTCATTGGAACATTTGTTAATATAAGATTTATTCTATAGTCCAGACTTCCTCAAATTGATGCTATCCAGAGTATTCTGTTACAACTCCCACCACCAGCAACCAGCAACAAAACAGACCATGTTGGCTGGGGGTGATGAGATCTATCGGAAACAATACCCGGAGGGCATCTGTTTGGTAAAGGTTTTAACTATTCCCTAGGGTCATACATGCTCTTCCTCTTCCAGCCAATTTTTATGACTCACTCTTCAAGTAAAGAATAATGCGCCATAGTTTTTTGTGGGGCTTTCGGGCTATGTGGCCATGTTCTAGAAGAGTTTATTCCTGACGTTTCGCCAGCATCTCTGGCTGGCATCTTCAGAGAATGCTGACCTAGAAGAGAGTGAGTCTATATATACTGTGTGATCCGGGGTAAGGAGGAGTGATTCCCCATGTTAATCTGTGTATTGTTCTGTTGTTGATGGCCAGGTCTCAGGGTAGGAGGATATGCAAAAGAGGATTACTGTCTGCTACTTGATTATCATTGTCTGCTGGGAAAGACTCTGACCCTGAGTGGTTTCTCATTTGCATTTGCTGAGTCCTGGTTTTGGTGTCCTTCAGGACTGGTAGCCAAAATTTATTTACTTTATGGGTTTCTTCTCTCCTGTTCAAGTTGTCCAAGTGGATTACAATGGTTTCTCTGTGCATTCTGACCTGATAGTTGTTGGCATGGTCCAGAATTTCAGTGTTTTCAAACCGCATTTTGTGCCCAGGATGGTTTATAAGGTGTTCTGCTACTGCTGATTTTTCTGGCTGCCCAGTCTGCAGTGTCTCTCATGTTCCTTGATTCGTGTTTGGACACTGCGTTTTGTGGTCCCTATCTAGACTTGTCTGCAGCTGCATGGTATATAGTAAACTCCCACTCTCTATATACCCACTTTCTTCCAGGTCAGCATTCTCTGTAGATGCCAGCCACAGATGCCAGCAAAATATCAGGGATAAACTCTTCTAGAACATAGCCACATAGCCTGAAAAACCCACAAAAAACTATGGATGCCACTCATGAAAGCCTTCGACCACACAATAATACACCATTTCACAGAATCACAGAGTTAGAAGAGACCACAAGGGCCACCCAGTCCAACCCCCTCCTCCACCCACCATGGAAGAATAAACTATCAAAGCATTTCCAATAGATGGCCATCCAGCCTCTGTTTAAAAATCTCCAAAGAAAAAGACACCACCACACTTTCAGGCAGCCTATTCCACTGTGCAACAGCTCTTACAGTCAAGACATTATCCTTAATGTTTACGTGGAATCTCTTTTCCTGTAGTTTGAGTCCATTGCTCCATGTCCTAGTCTCTGGAGCAGCAGAAAACAAACTTGCTCCATCCTAGAATCCTAGAATCCTAAAATAATAGAGTTGGAAGAGACCTCAAGGGCCATCCACTCCAACCCCCTGCCATGCAGGAAATCCAATCAAAGCATCGCCAACAGATGGCCATCCAGCCTCTGCTTAAAGACCTCCAAGGAGGGAGATTCCACTACACTCCGAGGGAGTGTGTTCCACTGTCGAACAGCCCTTACTGTCAGGAAGTTCTTCCTAAAGTTGAGGTGGAATCTCTTTTGCTGTAGCTTGCATCCATTGTTCCGGGTCCTAGTCTCTGGAGCAGCAGAAAACAAGCTTGTTCCCTCCTCAATATGACATCCCTTCAAATATTTAAACAGGGCTATCATATCACCTCTTAAACTTCTCTTCTCTAGGCTAAACTTCCCCAGCTCCCTAAGTCACTCCTAGTAGGGCATGGCTTCCAGACCCGTCACCATTTTCGTCACCCTCCTTTGGACACACTCCAGTTTCTCCACATCCTTTTTGAATTGTGGCGCCCAGAACTGGATGCAATATTCCACGTGGGGCCTGACCAGAGCAGAATATAGTGGCACTATTACTTCCCTTGATCTAGACACTATACTTTTATTGATGCAGCCTAAAATTGCATTGGCCTTTTTAGCTGCTGCGTTGCACTGTTGACTTATGTTCAACTTGTGGTCTACTTGGACTCCCAGATCCCTTTCACATGCAGTTTCTTTCAGCCAGGTGTCGCCCATCCTATATCTGTGCATTTCATTATTCCGCCCTAAGTGCAGTACCTTACATTTCTCTGTGTTGAATTTCATTTTGTTAGCTTTGGCCCAGCTTTCTAGTCTATTCAGGTCATCTTAAATTTTGATCCTGTCCTCTAGGGTATTAGCTACCCCCCCTAGTTTGGTGTCATCTGCAAAGTTGATAAGTATGCCCCCAATTTTGTCCTCCAAGTCATTGATAAAGATGTTGAATAGCAATGGGCCCAGGACAGAGCCCTGTGGGACACCATTGGTCACTTCTGTCCAGGATGAAAAGGAGCCATTGTTGAGCACCCTTTGGGTTCTGCCAGTCAACCAGTTACAAATCCATGTAACATTTGCCTTGTCTAGTCCACATTTTACAAGCTTGTTTGCAAGAATGTCATGGGGAACTTTGTGAAATGGCTTACTGAAATCAAGATATACTATATCCACAGCATTCCCTTCATCTAACAAGCTAGTAATTTTATCAAAAAAAAAAGAGATCAGGTTTGTCTGGCATGACTGCTTTCTCTGAAACCTGTGTTGACTTTTTGTGATTATGGCATTGCTTTCTAATGTCCACAGACTCTCTGTTTAATGATCTGCTGTAGAATTTTTCCTGATACTGATGTCAGACTAACTGGACAATAATTGTTGGGATCCTCGTTTTTTCCCTTTTTGAAGATGGGGGACAACATTTGCCCTCCTCCAGTCTGCGGGGGTTTCTCCTGTTTTCCAGGAGTTGTCAAAGATTATTGCCAATGGTTCTGATTCTACTTTTAACAGTTCTTTTAATTCTCTTGGATGTAGTTCATCTGGTCCTGGAGACTTAAATTCATCTAGATTAAAAAGGTATTCCTCTAATATCTCTTTACTTATCCTGTGCTGAAATTCCCCCTATTCTGTCTTCTGCTCCATTATCCTTAGGTTGAGCACTCTTTTCCTTTTCTGAGAAGACTGATGCAAAGAAGGTGTCGCGTAATTCTGCCTTTTCTCTGTCTTCTGTTAGCATTTTGTCATCTTCTCCATGGAGTGGCCCTACCGTTTCCTTCTTCTTCCTTTTGCTGCGGAGATATCCAAAAAAGCCCTTTTTATTGTTTTTAACCTCTCTAGCAAGCCTGAGTTCATTCTGTGCTTTAGCTTTTCTGACCTTACCCCTACATGTGCTTGCTATTTGTTTGAATTCCTCTTTGGTGATTTCCCCATTTTTCCATTTCTTATACATGCTCTGTTTAAAAGTTAGCTCAGCTGAAAGTTCCTTAGTCATCCATCCTGGTTTCTTGAGACACCTCCCATTTTTCTTCCTCATTGGAACTGTTTGAAATTGTGCCTTCAGTATCTCCCATTTGAGAAAGTCCCATCCGTCCTGAACTCCCTTCTCTTTTAGTATTGCTGACCATGGGATCACCCCTATTATTTCTCTAAGTTTACTAAAATCCACTCTCCTAAAATCTAGAATGTGTGTCTGACTATGCCTGGCTTCTCCTCTCCATTGTATAACAAACTCCAGGAGTACATGATCACTTCCACCTAAGGATCCTACCACTTGCACTCCATTAACTAGGTCATTCATGTTAGTTAGGATCAGATCCAAAATAGCTGGCCCCCTTGTTGCCTCTTCCACCTTTTGGACAATGAAACTGTCTCCAAGGCAAGTGAGGAATTTGCTAGACCTTGAGGATTTGGCTGAGTTTGAATTCCAGCAAATATCAAGATAGTCCCATCACTACTAAATCTCTCCTTTCTGAGCGTGTGGTCATCTGTTCTAGAAAGGCATCATCCAATTCCTCCGTCTGACTCGGGGTCTGTAGTAGACTCCCACAGTAACATCCTTGTTGTTTCCCTCCCCTTTAATTTTTATCCAGATGCTCTCCACCTGGCTTCCAGTACTGATGTCCTGGATCTCTTCACTGGTGTAAATGTCCCTGACGTATAAGGCTATTCCTCCTCCTTTCCTGTTTGGCCTATTTCTCTTGAAAAGATTATACCCCTCTATTCCTACATTTCAATCTTGAGACTCACCCTACCAGGTTTCAGTGATGCCTATTATATCACATTTGCTTTATTGTATTAGGAGTTCAGGTTCAGGTTGCTTATTTCCCATACTCTGTGCATTAGTGTAGATACATTTAAGACCATGTGTTCCCTTTACTTGCTGCCTGTGCAAACATTTTTTTCTCCCACTGTTCCTTGCACTGTTTGTCTTGTTCCCTCTATGACAGTTTGACTATTTTCCCCATCCGTGCTGTCTCCTTCCCCCACATAACTCAATTTAAAGCCCTCCTGATCAAATTCTTGAGACTATAGGCAAAAACGTTTCTGCCAGCCGGCATGAGATACAACCCATCCCTTGCCAGAAGTTCTTCCTCATGGAACTTTAGTCCATGATACAAGAATCCAAACGATTCTTGGCAACACCATCTACAGAGCCAGTTGTTTACATCTGCTATTTTCCTCTCCCTTCCTGGACCATGCCCTTCGACTGGGAGAAGAGATGAGATAACAACCTGTGCATCCACCGCTTTCAACTTCCTACCCAAAGCCTCATAATCCCTTATGATATTCTGAAGGCTGTGCCTTGCCGCATCAATGGTTCCCACATGAACCAAAAGAAAGGGATAATGGTCAGTGGGCTTGACAAGTCTTGTCAGCCTCTCTGTCACATCATGGATCTTTGCCCCAGGGAGACAACACACCTCCCGAGACATCTTGTCAGGCCTGAAAACCACTGGTTCAGTGCCTCTCAGCAAGGAGTCCCTCACGACCACCACATGCCTCCTCCCAGGCTTAGCAGTGACTGTTCCCTTTGGTGGTACTCCCAGGGTCCCTGCTCTGTCCCTGAAGTCTGTCCCTGATGCTCTTCCTCATCATCTCTGATAACAGACAGCGATTCAAATTGATTCTGTAGCTGCAATCTCCCAGAACGTTCCCTGGTTTTCCTAGTTCAGTGTGTGACTTTCCTCCAACCATCTACTTCTGTAGTATGTGAAGTGACCTCCTCCTCCCCAGCAAGCTCCTCTGTGTGTTTCCCGTTCAGGACCATCTGGTTAGGAAAACTTCTTGCTCCCTATGATGCTGAAGTGTAGCTACCTGGGCCTCCAGCTGTTGTACTTTCACTTTTGAGAGGGCCACCAACTTGCACTTAGTGCAGGTGAAGTTCCCCACATCTCTAGGCAAGAAGACAAACATCCCACAAGTGTTGCAGGTGACTGCAGCAGGGCCTTCAGTATCCATACTGAAATGTCTTAAGGAGGCACTGAACAAGACTGTGGGCTTCCCCTGCTAAACACCAGTGTAAAGAACCCCTGTGGGCCTCTGTCAAAGAGCTCAGTCAACTGGGACTCTATTTATGTACAGCACTCCTGGCTACTAACTAGTTCAGAGGCAAGTCTCCGATGCACTTCCTCTGAGCAAAGTTCCCACAAGCCCCTTAAGGAAAAAAGGGAAAAGAAAATGTGGAAAATTAAAGGAGCCCTGCCTCCAACAATGTTCTCAGGTCAGCTTTTCCTCTGTTCTCCAAAATCTCCTTGACTATACAAGAAAAATTAAAAATTTGCGCGCCTCTCCCAGCCTGCTTTGGAATTAGGCTTCTAGCTCCTTCCACAGCAGCAGCCCAAGTGTAAAAGTTTAGATCTCACCAAGCACAAGGACAAAGACCAGCCTTTCCATAAAGAAGACCAGTCTTCCTCAACATGACGTCCTTTCAACTATTTAAATGTGGCTACCATGTTACCTCTTAACCATCTCTTCTGAAGGCTAAACATAACCAGCTCCCTGAGCTCCTTGTCATTTCCTACACTTTTACCATTTTGGTCACCCTCATCTGGACATGTTCAGCTTGTCAATAGCTTTCCTGAACTGTTCACCTAGACCTGGATATAGCATTCCAGGTGAGGCCTGACCAAAGCAGAATAGAGTGCTGCTATTGTTTCCCTCAGTCTAGACATTATACTCCTATTGATGCAACCTAGAATTGCATTGGCTTTTTTTTTTAGCTGCAGCATCACACTATTGACTCATGTTCAACTTGCGATCTACCAAGACTCCCAGATCTCTTTTACATTTACTGTTGTCAAGCCTGATGTCACCTATCCTATATCTGAGCCTTTCTTTTTCTTTCTGCCTAAGTGTAGTACTGTGGAGCATCACTCTGCATGGGATTGCCATCCCCAACAACCTCTGGTGTCCCCAATGGCAGCACATTAATGTGGCCGCACTAGCAGCCAGGTGCACATTGCACTGCCATTAGGGACAACGGGGCTTGATGTTCCATTTTTTTAATATCTACCGGCTGGGAGGGGGGGTCCAGAACAGATTCCCCATCAATACCAAGGTATGACTGTACATTACATTTCTCCCTACTGAAATTCATTCCTGTCTTCTGGGATATAAGCTCTAGCTCCTAATTTGGTGTCACCTAAAAATTTGATGAGCATCTATTCTATCTATTCTATCATCCAAGTCATTGATAAAAATGTTGAATAGCACTGGGCCTAGGACAGAACCTTGTGACATCCTACTAGTCACTTGTCAAAGGGCTTACTGAAATAAACTGCATTCCCTTCATCAACCAAGCTTGTAACTCTATCAACAAAAAGATAGCTTAACAGTTAAGACACTGACTGTGATGATTGTAAGGTCAGCAGATCAGTAGTTTGAGAACCAAGCGCCACATGACAGAATGAGCTCCCATCACCAGTCCCAGTTTCTGTCAACCTAGCAATTCAAAATCAGGCAAAAGTGCAAGTAGATAAATAGGTACCACTTTGGTGGGAAGGTAACAGCATTCCATTTAGTTATGCTGGCCACATGACCACAGAGTTGTCTCTGATAAAGCTAGTTCCTGTGGCTTAGTAATGGAGATGAGCACTGCCCCCTACAGTCAGAAACAAATTGACAAACATGTCAAAGAAAAAAACATTTATATTTTTAAAGAATAGTCTGGCATGGCTTGTTTTTGAGAAACTCATTCTAACTTTTCATAATCACAGTATTCTTCTCCAAGTACTTGCAGTCTGCATCCACGCTGCATAAATAATCTGGATTGACACCACTTTAACTGCCATGGTGCCTTGCTATGGAATTCTGGGAACTGTAGTTTGTCCCGGCACCAGAGGGTTTTTTATGCAGTGTGGATGCAGCCACAGACTGTTTGTCTAATGATATGCTGTAGAATCTTTCCTGATATTGATATCAGGCTGATCAGATGGTAAGTGTTTAAATGTACTAAGAAAGAGCAAGGCTTCTTCTGTTTGTTATATAACAGAAGAACAATATACATTGTTCTTAGTACTGCTGCTGAAATGTCTTACTCCCTCACTATCCAATGTAGTGAAAAAGATGTGCTGTCTTCTTCACTGGAATAACAGAAGATGCATAAGAACTAGTGCTCAGACGAGTGCTAAGATGAGTTATTTCATACACGGTTGTTAGGTCAGGACTATCCCATGCCCTGATATTTTGGAATCAAAGCCTGAGACCCTTGTAATGTCACAGAAGGTGGTCCCTAATGATCTTATAAATATGATACCTCCAGCATCAGCCACAGCTCTACAGACCATGTCATTCAAATCAGAAACATCAAGTCTAACATATGAGGACAGAAGATAGCTAGATAGACACACAGACACCGACACACAATTTTCAAGGCAGGGCTATTGCCACGAGATTCTTCTCCTTGCCCCGAGGACTGAAAAGGAAATCCCTTAAACTCATGGCTAGGCCTTGAAATCAAGAACCCTTAATTTTTCACATTATACATTGTGGAATATGGGATGACAATGCATCCTTAGATATTAGTAACATAAGTTAATATGTGAATTTCAATATGTGAGTAGAGCTCTCATTTATAAAAATGACTTTAAAAATAAAATCTCTTCCAACAACAACAAAAAATACCCTTTGTCACTACTTCACATGGTTGCTTGGCTGCTTTCAGCACATTCCCAAGTGAGAATGTCCCTGGAAATTAGTTTGCCATTCCAGAGGCATTTTGGATGGGAAAAATATTTGCTTTACCTAGTGGCCCTTGCTGCTATTGGGAGCAAACGTATCATTGCTTGAAGCAGGGGAAGCTTTTTGATGTTATTGGAAGAAAAAAGATAAGGGGGGAAATGGTCATTTCATCTTAGACTCACTTAGTTGGAAGGGACCACAGAGGCCAATTCACTGCTTGCAAGAATATATAACTAAAGGACTCCCAAAAACTGGCCATCCTGCCCCCTTTTAATGACTTTTAAAGAAGGAGAGTCTGCAACCAACTGAGACTGCCAGTTCCACTGTCAAATAGCTCTTACAGTCAAGAGGTTCTTCTTAATGTTTAGGTGAAATCTCCTTCTTGTAATTTAAACCATTTGGCATGTGGATGTAGTCTCTGGAGATTATCACATGGAGGAGGCAAGCATTCTTCTCCCGTCATTAAACTGTGTTAATTGCACGAACAGGGGGAAGATTATCACACTCCCACATGCTTATCCCATTCTTTCCCCATCCGTAAACATTAATGGACCCATCATTTAGTATTAACAGGAGTTTCAGTTAATACCAAATGATGGGTCCATTACTGTTTATGGATGGGAGAAGAACGGGATAAGTGCAGGGGGGCTTGATAATCTCCCTCCTGATCACATTATTAACACAGTTTAATGATGGGAGAAGGACAATTGCCTCCCATGTGATAATCCTCACTGGCACATCAGAAGACAATCCATCTTCTATCTCTTTCCTCTATCTTCTATATGACTTCCTCTCAGGTATTTAAATAGGTTTGCCATATCACCTCTCAGTCACCTCTTCTTCAAGATTAACACTCCTGAAGAAACTGCCTTGTCACAGTTCTTGAAATGTGGTGCTCAGTACTGGATACAGTATTCTATATGAAGTCTGACCAAAGCAGAATAAAGTGATTTGATTACTTCCCTGAATCTGGTCTCCTGCTGAAGCAGCCTAAATTTGCACTGACTTTTTTGGCTTACATATCATACTGCTGATTCATGTTTAGGTTGTGGTTTAATTTCTGGTCCCCATATTTAAGTGTAAGAAGCCCCTGAAATTTCTTCTGTGACGGCATGGCTTCCCTAAGAGGCATGTTCAGAATAGCTGACTAGCCTGCAGTCCTTAGGGTGAAGCGTCAAGTGCTTAAAATCAGTGGAATGAATCTTCATATTGTCAGAAAGCTGTAGAGCATGAGTAACCTTCTTTGAATGAGCAGAATCCATGATGTCTGGAAAATTCTTCCATTTGTGGGAATCTTTTGTTAAAAGTTGTTTATATTCTGAAAGTATAGATGAGTCACCAAAGTCTATATAGAAATAGCAATAGCAAGTACATTTCTATACCACTTAGTGATGTACTAAATGGTTTACAGAGTGTAAGCTAATTGCCCTCAACAAGCTGGGTATTCATTTTAGCAACCTATGGAAGAATGCCAGGCTGAATTGACCCAGAGCCCCTGGCTGATATCGAACTCACAACCTTGTGGTTTGTGAGTGAGTGGCTGCCAGAATGTTTATGACTTCTTTTATGACTGGTATTGGTCTGACCTAATATACAGTCTCACCTTTTGCAATCATATACATTTTTAATAATGTAATTCTACGTGTGCTCTCTTTCTGAAGCTCCAAAATGATTCTGTTATCAAATTCAGTACCTCCCTGACAAACTGAATTTTTACCAAAATATTCTTGGAAGATATCACTTCACACATCATCTCAAATTATACTTCTCCTGGCAATATCCTGACACTTGCAGTAACATTGTTTGCTCCATGAAAATGATATGACTTCCTTATTTCTTTTTGATGCATTTCTTCTATACCCATTTCCGTGCATTGTGACATATGCCAAAAAGTCCAAATGGAATCAATCTGAAATCTGGGAACTTTGGAGCTGCAGTTTGCTTGCAGAAACTCGTAACGTTTTTAGCATATGAACATCAACAGGTAGCAATATTAGTTGCCTCTTGACTATTTTGTCACAAAGAATCTTCTCTTTAAAAAACACCTGAAAAACATTTTTCTTTCTTTCTTTCTTTCTTTCTTTCTTTCTTTCTTTCATCAGTGACACAGTTCATCCAAGAACATGTAACAGGAGTGAAGTGGACTCCCATTCTCTTTAGACTGTAGTCTGGCAGGTTGGGAGACAGAAATTCATTTCTTTCCCTAATTAAATTGGATCCTTATGTTAACTGTTTTTTTAAAATTTCTCTTACAGTTACTGGGGAAGGAAAATTCCTTTCAGCAGATGCATGGATGTCCTTGAATATCTAGATATGAAATGGCTCTCCTACAACTTCACTTGATTTTTTTAAACTGTCCGGTAAATTAACATTTTTATTCTCACATCTCAAAAGGTTAACTTTATAAACATGTTATTTCAGCTGTACTGAATTATTAAGAAGATGTCTGTCAATCCTTAGAAATAAGGTGACTGATCAGTAAATAACTCATTAGGTGTAAAAAAGCAGTTTGTTTGCTACTGATAAAACAGGCCAACCATATCCCTCCTCCAAATCTTCCCCAAAGGGACAGCAGATACGACGATGATGAACTTCACTTGATTTTTAATAATAATAAATAAGAAAATTTTATTTTTATACCGCTTTTCCGTGATGATCAAAGCGGTGTACAGAAAATGCAATAAAAACAACAATACAAAATAAAAAGTTCAATAAAAACATAGCAATAACACTATATTAAAACATTACATGAAACAAATAAAACCAATTACCCCAAATCAAAGCCAGCTGAATTGTTAATCCATGATACCAGTACATATAGGGGGAAGCCACATAGTATCAAGGGACATGGGGGAAAGCCTGGTGGGAAAAAAAAGCTTTTAAGCTTCTTTTTGAACAAATCCAGGGAAGTGATGGAACGGAGCTCATCAGGAAAAGTGTTTCAAATTTTAGGGGCCGAGATGGAGAAGGCCCTTTGCGAGGTTGACGCATATCTCATGGTTGGAACCCTCAACAAGTTCTTCCCGGCTGATCTGAGTGTGTGGGGCGGATTATATGGGGAGAGGCAGTCCTCCAAGTAGCCTGGGCCCAAGCCATTTAGGGCTTTATAGGTAATAACTAACATCTTGTATTGTGCCCAGAAGCGAATGGGCAGCCAATGAAGATCTTGCAGAACAGGTGTTATATGGTCATTCTTGGAACATCCAGCAACCAATCTTGCTGCCATATTCTGCACTAATTGAAGCTTCTGGGTTTTGTACAAGGGTTGCCCCATGTAGAGCGCATTACAGAAATCCAATCGAGAGGTTACCAGAGCATGTACCACCGTTTCAAGGTCCCCCCCCCGGCCCAGATAGGGTCACAGCTGGCGTATCAGCCGAAGCTGATAACAGGCGCCTCTGACCGTTGGAGTGATGAGTCCAGAAGCACTCCCAAGCTGCGAACTGAGTCCTTCAGGGGGAGCGTGACCCCATTCAGGACAGGTGGACAAATTTCACTACCCAGACCCGGGGAGCCTATCACAAGTACTTCCGTTTTCTCTGGATTCAGACTGAGTTTGTTTTTCCTCATCCAGCCCATTACCGACTCCAAGCAGGCATTTAGAGGAGAGATGCCATCCCTAGTCACTGCAACAGTCGGAGACACAGAGAAACATAGTTGGGTGTCATCAGCATACTGATAACACCGCGCCCTGTGTCTCTGGATGATCTCTCCCAGCGGTTTCATGTAAATGTTAAATATCATGGGGGACAAAATAGCTCCTTGAGGGACGCCAGATGTAAGCTCTCTCTTATCGGAGCAAGAGTCCCCCAGCTGCACCATCTGGAATCTACCCGAGAGGTAGGAGCGGAAACACTGGAGCACAGTGCCCCCGATACCCAAATCCCTCAGGCGTTCCAGAAGGATACCATGGTCGATGGTATCGAAAGCCGCTGAGATGTCCAAAAGCACTAACAGGGACACGCTACCCCTGTCCATGCCCAGACAGAGGTCATTGACTAAGGCGACCATGGCAGTCTCAACTCCATAGCCCGCCCGGAAGCCAGTTTGAAATGGGTCCAGAAAATCCGTTTCATCCAAGATTGCTTGAAGCTGGAAGGCAACTGCCCTCTTGATCACCTTCCCTAAAAAAGGCAGCAGCAAAACAGGTCGATAGTTGTATCGAATCAGGGGGTCTAGAGAGGGCTTTTTTTAGCAGAGGTCTAACTACTGCTAATTTTAAATTAGATGGAAATCGCCCTTCCCTAAACGATGTATTAATTATGCGGCACAGCATAGATGTTACCACAGAACCCCCCTGAGCCATCAGCCATGAAGGACAGGGATCGAGAGAGCATGTCGTCTTCCTAACATTTCTAAGAATCTTGTCTACATCCTCGGTATTCACAAACTCAAAGTGATCCTGTTTAATAGAGTCCATGGAAGCTCTGTATGCCTCTCTTATAGAATCATAGAATCATAGAATCATAGAGTTGGAAGAGACCACTAGGGCCATCCAGTCCAACCCCCTGCCATGCAGGAAATCCAAATCAAAGCATCCCTGACAGATGGCCATCCAGCCTCTGTTTAAAGACCTCCAAGGAAGGAGACTCTATCACCCTCCGAGGGAGTGCATTCCATTGTCGAACAGTCCTAACTGTCAGGAAGTTCCTCCTAATGTTCAGGTGGAATCTCTTTTCCTGTAGCTTGCATCCATTGTTCCGGGTCCTGTTCTCTGGAGCAGCAGAAAACAAGCTTGCTCCCTCTTCAATATGACATCCCTTCAAATATTTAAACAGGGCGATCATATCGCCTCTTAACCTTCTTTTCTCCAGGCTAAACATCCCCAGCTCCCTAAGTCGTTCCTCATAGGGCATGGTTTCCAGACCCTTCACCATTTTTGTCGCCCTCCTTTGGACACGCTCCAGTTTCTCAATGTCCTTTCTGAATTGTGGCGCCCAGAACTGGACACAATATTCTAGGTGGGGCCTGACCAGAGCAGAATACAGTGGCACTATTACTTCTCTTGATCTAGACACTATACTTCTATTGATGCAGCCTAAAATCGCATTGGCCTTGTTAGCTGCCGCATCACACTGTTCACTCATGTTCAACTTGTGGTCTACTTGGACTCCTAGATCCCTTTCACACGTAGTTTCATTCAGCCAGGTGTCACCCATCCTATATCTGTGCATTTTATTTTTCCGCCCTAAGTGCAATACCTTACATTTCTCCGTGTTGAATTTCATTTTGTTAGCTTTGGCCCAGCTTTCTAGTCTATTCAGGTCATTTTGAATCTTGATCCTGTCCTCTGGGGTATTAGCTATTCCCCCTAATTTGGTATCATCTGCAAATTTGATAAGTATGCTTCCAATTCTGTCATCCAGGTCATTGATAAAGATGTTGAATAGCACTGGGCCCAGGACAGAGCCCTGTGGGATCCCACTGGTCACTTTTCTCCAGGATGAAAAGGAGCCATTGTTGAGCACCCTTTGGGTTCGGCCGGTCAACCAATTACAGATCCATTTAACAGTTCCTTTGTCTAGCCCACATTTTACAAGCTTGTTTGCAAGAATGTCATGGGGAACTTTGTCAAAGGCCTTACTGAAATCAAGATATACTATATCCACAGCATTCCCTTCATCTACCAAGCTGGTAATTTTATCAAAGAAAGAGATCAGTTTTGTCTGGCATGACTTGTTTCTCTGAAACCCATGTTGACTTTTTGTGATTATGGCATTGCCTTCTAGATGTCCACAGACTCTCTGTTTAATGATCTGCTCCAGAATCTTTCCTAGTACTGATGTCAGACTAACTGGACGATAATTGTTGGGATCCTCTTTTTTCCCCTTTTTGAAGATGGGGACAACGTTTGCCCTCCGCCAGTCATAGGTTCTGAAAAAATGCTGGCGTCGAGATCAGCCCTTATCCGAGAGATTTTATCCGCGAAGAAGTTGTTAAATTCATCACAGCAGGCCTTAGATGGTTCTAATATAGGGTTCAGGGAGGAGGCAGTTGTGTCAGCTCCCTCACTAACCTGAACAGCTCTGCCGGACGCGACTCCGCGGACGCAATACATGCAGCATAAAATTTTTTTGACACTTTTCCTGATATTCACACAAGATGCCTTTGATTGATAACCTCATTCTTGCTCCCAAGTCCAAAAAAAAAAGGAGTTTTAGTACTTTGAGCTTCCTAAAATATTTTTTTAGAATGGCAGCAATCTCTTGTGATTTGTTATGGTTCACCCTAAAGGATTCCTTTCAGTGATTACATATGATCACCGCTAAAAGGTATTTTTGGATGTCTTATAACACTTAACAGTGTTAAGGGAGCCCTAGTGGTGCAGTGGTTAAATGTCAGTACTGCAGGCACAAGGTTATGAGTTTGATCCCAGGCAGGGCTCCAAGGTTGACTCAGCCTTCCATATTTTTGTAGGCTGGTAAAATGGGTACCCAGATTGTTAGGGGCAATTAGCTTACAGACAGTAAACTGTTTAGAGAGTGCTGAGTTCATTGATAAGAAGAACAGAAATGTACATGCTATTGCTTTTATTATTAACAGTCAACCAGATTTCATTCTGAAACATAGTTTGGTACTTGCCACCATCAATTGTCCTTTCATAAACCTAAATGGGCAAGAAACCCCTGAAATGAATAATCAAGAGTCATTAAATGTTGCAGGTCACTTTTGGAAGTATTTTACAGAAAAACAATATTAATCTGGAAACATGCGTTAACTATTTGGGAACAGTTAACTGTGCATCTTGAAGACCTATTAAGTAAAGCCATTTTAAACAAAATTAATAAGGTAAACTATTCCTAAAAGGCTGAGGGCTGTGGATGACTAGATAATTTTTTATGAAACTTTCAAGCAGAAAATATCCCCTGTAGTTCCTATTTTACTGATGTAGGCTGAATCCACACTGAAGAAATAATCCAGGTTGACACCACTTTAACTGCCATGACTCAATGCTTCTACAATTCTGGGAACCGGAGTTTGTTGTGGCACCAGAACTCTTTGACAGAGAAAGTTATATGTCTCACAAAACTACAAAACCCAGAATTCCATAGACATGGCAATTAACCTGGATTAGTTCTGCAGTGGGGATGCAGTGCTAGGTAGCTGTCCCAGAGCTATTCTTATAAATCTGCATATCAGTGTTTTGAAGAGCTGGACAAAACATATAGCATTGCAGAAGCCTAAACTGATGATTAGTCAAGACTTCACTCAGACATAACCAGGATCAAAAACTCAGACAAGAAACTTCAAAGGTAACTGAACAGGAAGTCAGAAAGTACATAAGAATAAGTTTTAATGTACATTCAGGAAGAAAGAATAGCTCACTTAAAAATAGAAGAAACTGCATCTGACAGGAAGTATATTTTATAATGAACAGGTCTACAAAAAATACATAGAACATATACGTTTTTATTTTTTATCACAATACCACTGTCAGCTGTCAAATTAGTGCTGAGTATTGTTGGTCCGCTGTCATCACTGTAGTTGATCAGCCATATGCATACTGTTCCTTCTCTTAGTCTTTCTAGCTACTCTCCCAGTACCATTCTAATGTTTATTTTATTGGTATTAAAGGAGCAAATTGGTGGTCATAGTTATATGTCTTCAAGCGGTTCCCAATGTATAGTGACCCTAAGGTGAACCTTTCATGGAGTTTTCTTAGCAAGTTTCTTCAGAAGGGATTTGTCTTTGCCATCCTCTGAAGCTGAGAGAGTGTGACTTGCCCAAGGTAACCAAGTGGGTTTCCATAGCTGAGCTGTCATTTGAACCCTAATCTCCAGAGTCATAGTCCAGTGCTCAAAGTACTACACCATACAGGTTCTGGCTGGCTAGTTTGGTGGCTACCTAGCATTAAATCATTAAACCAAAACTGAATTATATCATATGCTGCCTAGTAAAGCAAATATTGAAAAGAGCACCCTCAAGGCATTATTTTAATATATTCTGTTCTGAGGGTTATTTAAATTTTCTTAGCACCAATAGCAATAGCAGTAGCAAGTACATTTCTATACCTCTTATCAGTACACTTAAGCACTCCCTAATCAGAAGGATGGACTCCCTCAGAAGGATGCAAGCCTCAGTCAAGCTTGAGCCCTTTTGCTGGTATTGATCTCACAACCTCATGGATTGTGAGTGAGTGGCTGCAGTACAGGCATTTAACCACTGTGCCACCAGGGCTCCTATGTGCCACCAGGGCTCTAAACTTAGGATCATATGGTATTTGTTAATCAATCCAACTGTGGAACTGGGCTGTATTGTATGCATGCTGTCCAGCCATTCTGATTTGGCAGAGATAGAGCCAGTTAATTCTCTGTCATCCCACTTTTTAGCTGCTTTTAAAATGTTCCAGTTTTTCTCTCAACTTCCCACTTTCCTTCTTCATCTTCATCTTACTTCAATTGCTGCAAATTAATGATAATAATAATAATAATAATAATAATTTGTTTTATTTATATACCGCTATTCCAAAGATCATAGCGGTGAACAGCAAGTAAGCTAATTTATGTCCTCCTGGCTGGGCTTCCTTTTTCTCACCTCCGTCCTTTAATCTCTGTCCAGCATTCAGCTGCACGCATTATCACTTCCACCCACCACTCTGACCACATCTCTCCTGTGTTGGCATCCCTTCACTGGCTCCCTCTCCCTTTCCGCATTCAGCATAAGCTCCTGCTGTCGACATTCAAAGCCCTCCATGGACTGGCCCCTCCTTACTTATCAGACCTTCTTTCTCCTCACCTTCCCACTCGGGCCCTCCGTTCTGGTAGTCAAGGGTTCCTGTCTCAGCCCAGGATTTCCTCTGCCCCATCCCGGATTCGCCCCTTTTCACTTGCTGCCCCTCACTCCTGGAACCTTCTTCCCCCACAAACAAGAGCCATCACTTCTTTAACTAGCTTCAAAACGGAGTTGAAAACCATCCTGTTCCGAGAAGCTTTCCCAGGCATCGCATAATTGTCGCTTACTATCTGATGTTCTTTTGTTGCCTGTTTATCGATCCATTTCCTGTATTGCTATGTATTGTATATGTATTATCCTACTTGAGAGTATGTATTTTCCCTGGAAAATGATTAACCTTCCATTTTGAAGCCAAGCCCTCCCTCCAGTCCATCTGCCTTGGTCCAGGCCTCGGAGGTAGAGAGGAACTGCTGGACCTCTTACCCTTTCCCTCCACCACTCCCTTCTCCTTCTGTGTCATGTCTTTTTAGATTGTAAGCCTGAGGGCAGGGAACCGTCTAACTAAAAAGATTGCATGTACAGCGCTGTGTAAATTTACAGCGCTTCATAAATAAAGGTTAATAATAATAATAATAATAATAATAATAATAATAATAATAATAATTAGCAAGTAAGCTAAAAGGGCAAACATAGTCTGTATTCAGTAAACTCAGGGTGCACCCACACTGCAGAAATAATCCAGTTTGACACTTTAACTGCCATGGTTCACTGCTATGGAATCCTGGGAATTGCAGTTTGTTGTGGCACCAGAGCTCTCCTACAGAGGAAGCTAAATGTCTCAAGAACTATGATCCCCATAATTCCATATCACTGAGCCATGGTTAAAATGGTGTAAAACTGGGTTGTTTCTCCTGTGCAGATGAAGATTCAGTGGGGAAAGAAAGGAAGGGATAGATTCGTGTACTTCTCAGTATACTCAAGCAAGAGCAAATTGGTGCAGCTTTTCCTAGTTTGTTCTTCAGTTGTAATATTTTGCAGCTTGATCACCTTATGATGTTATTTGACCAGATGTTTTCAAGTTTTCATGTGTGAAGTGTTGGAAAGTATGCCTTTGTTGAGCAGCAAACATCCTGTAAAGTAGTGTGAAGGTAAGAAAGAAATGGGAGAGCACAGCATCATTTGTATTGGTTTGTTAATGACTTATTTAGAAGAGAATTACTGTGTAAAATTTTTGTTGGAGTAGTTTAATTTTGTTCATGGCAGGAGCACTATATGGGATAACCTTTTTGATACCTGATTTACAGGGCTGTCTTAAACATGTCTGCTCACAAGTCAGTCCCTTGAGTTCTATTGAACTTAGCTCCAAGTAAATGTATGTAGGTTTGTTGTTGTGTTGTTGTTGTTAATTGCCATCACCTTCACGTTGACTTCTGGCTATAGCATGGTCAATCTTTATTTTGATATTCAATGACATTTCTTTACATTTGAAAGTCTTAACTACTTCCTTCATAGCTGATCTTCTATGTTTTAATCTTCTTCTGATATCGTGACTACAGTTTTCATTTTGATTTATGTCTGAGCCAAGGTATAGAAAGACTTTGACTATTTCACTGTCTTCATCATCCACTTAAATCATCTGTCTTCATTATCTTTGTTTTGAATGTTCAGTTGTAAACCTGCTTTTGCACTTTCTTCTTTGAAGGAAAGCCTTCCCTGTACTCTTAAAATTCAGCCCAACATAATTCATGTTTTGAATTCAGATCTTATATGCCTTTCATTAGTAAATTCTGAATCACCAGCAGCAGCAGGCTCCTGATCAAATTTAGCTAAGTATTACTCTTTCCATGTCCCATTATGTACCCAAAATGTAATATATAGCTTTTGTGACATACATATACGGAAAAAACAAATCCAACATTTGTCATCATAACTGACATTAAATTAGAAAGGAACTATTACTGTTGCTAAGTCTAATGGGGGGGGGATTTGCTTGACAACTTTTGAAAATTTTGAAAATGTTTGAAAATGTTTGAAAATGCATGAGATATTACAGACTGGTTTATAATCTTTGATAAAGCTTCTGTATCTATATATTAATAATGTTATCAGTTTTCAGTAGCAGGTGTAGTTTAACAAGGGCCACATTAAAGAACTCAAAGAACTAAGATGCATCTTTTCGTTTTTCAGTCCCATATAGTTTCACATGGTTCAGCTTCTGCAAATCACAATTTCCTAACTGACAAGATTTCATACAAACCGAGCATTGCAGCTATATCTGTACACATTCAGTTTTTCCTATTCTGCCCTTGAAGGTCTTCTGCTGCACAAAAACATGATTTCATCCTTTCAGAAAGATTATGAACCAAATGAAGTGAGGACTCAATTTATCTTATCTATTGCTAGTTTGTTGTTGTTTGTTGTCTACACTGCAGCAACTAAGTTGTGCATTGAAATATTGGGATGGGATTTGATATATTCATAGCCATGGCTCCTTTGAATATTTCTTTTCAAAAGGGTTTATAAAAACAACAACAACACATTCTATGAAAAATACACTACAGTCTAATATTTCCATTGAGATTGAAAATGCTGTTGTGTTGTGCCTTGAACTCATTTCTGATTTATGGTGACCTAAAAGCAAACTTCAAAGAGAGATTCCCATGGCTTTCTTTGAGGTTGAGAAAGTGTGACTTTCTTGAAGCCAGTACAACATATACACATTTTAAATTAAGGGCAGAAGGAAAAAGAAAAACTGAAAATATATTGCCATTGACATAAGAAATGAGCTCCCTGACACATTGTACATTACCAAATTATACTATTAAATGCTCTCTATCACAGCATTACATTTTAGAGAGGGGAACTTGCATAGCATTCCTATCTCTGGGGAAAATAAGCAGCTACCATGGCATAAAGTGCAGGAATGAAGTTCTAGGCAGCAAGCAAGATGAGCAAAAGTTTGCACTGGAAAATCCCATGTAATTAGATCACAGCAGGTGCACAAAGTAGGCCAGGGCTGCTCTGTGGAGTACTAAGCATAATGGTTAATCCATCACTGAGTTTAATAGGTTAATATGTTCATCTATAAAAGCTGCAATTATCAGCTGCTTGGTAAGATAGATGTAAAGTTTTAAAAAGCAAAAACAAACTAAAAATTGTCAGTTCTGGAACAGGAAGACTAATCTTCAGTGCAGCAATCCCAAAAAGATTTATGGATATATTTAACTGTCATTGTGGCTAATTTATTATTGAAGATCCATGAATTAGGTATTTAACTATTTATGTGCTTGAAACTGAGGAGCTGAGAAGGCTTTTATCTAGATGCAACATTGATTTATGAAGTTCATAAAGGTTATTAAACCATTATTGGAATCCTACAGAACAATGAATAGCATAGGTGCAGAAGTGTTGACAGATATAACCTATGAAAGCCTCTGTGAGGTCCTGTAATATATCAATGCCCGAATGTTTTAATTTATATTGCATATATAATATAAAACCAGTAAATGTGATCTGAATATTTTTTTTCCTCTTGAATTAATTCTGTATCATATATAGGATATCATTAAACAGATACCAGTTCTTGGCCTATGCCACTTTTGTATGCGTTCATTTTGCAGTCTTAAGTTCATCTTAAATCTAGTCTGTATAAGTGAAAGCACACAAAGCAATGTACATTTGTTTTTATTGTGCTCTCTTCCACAACCTATACATTCTTGAGCAATGTTACCCTGTATAAGACTGGGAAAATTGTGAGTGCATTTCCTATAGTAGGTATAGTAGGGAGAAGCCGTTACAGGAAAGTCAAACTAGTCCAGGTTACACATAGATGATCAAGAGGGTTCACCAAAAATGAAGGGAGGCACAATAGAAGATCTCCCCTGTTCCAGAATCAGTCATAAGAAGTCAGCAGTAACAATAACTAAATTCAAATCCAATAAATCTCAAAGCACACTTTGAGAAAAGTAGAATGAATGAAAGTCAGAATGAATGTGAATGGTAGAACATATATTGTTGTGTACAATGAACAATCCTAGGAACTGCTGGGAGATATATAGCTGTCTGACCTTGAGATACCAGATGGTTAATTTATCTGCATTTCTTATTTAAGGTTCTACAAGATGATTCTTTTGACACTGCTGCTTTTCCTGTCAGTGTGCTGCAAATGATGAGTATGGGCTGAAGTAGATTGCCTGGAAGGAGCAGCCTCTGGCCGCTCCAGTGCCAATTAGGCTGGGACCACAGTGACCAGATGACCCAGTTCTGAAGCTGGAAGCCACCATGGTCCCAAATAGGACACCAACAAGATTTAATATCTCTCCTGAAATGTCTGGCTCCTGCCACCTCAGAACGGCTTCCAGCTACTTTGGGGTCATTTGATTGCCACACCTCTAAAGAAGCTAGACATTTTTTTTTAGTTCTCTCTGTTTCGGGCCATAGTCAGTTCAGGAGCTCATCTTTCTGGAAGATTCTCATTAGCTGTATCTGTTGCTAATTGCCCAGATTCTGGGAAGGAACTATTATGTGCAATCAGAACCTGTTCTGATTCTACTGCATTGGATTTCCAGGATTCCAAAGGATGAGTTATGACAGAAATGGGCCAGATGTAAAAACTACTCCCTCTCCCACACACACTATTTTTGTCACTCATATGTATCCTTTCTTATACAGGGCAATTAGACTGCTTGGTTGGATGGCTGGTTTTGCTAATGGAATCATCCACAATGATACCAATTATTGTGGAGCTGAAAATGACTCTGGCTGTATAAAGATTGGCCAGAAAGGCCAGCCTGTGGGCAGAGTTGGGGTGCAGCATCCTGACAACTCACACCCTGACTCCGCCCCCAGAGCACCATGATGCCGTGCACCTCTCCAGATGGTGCACAGCATCATGGCACACCTCCAGTGCTGTGTACAGATGACACAGCACTGAAGAGGCACCATATAGCCATGCCACTGTGGCGATGGTGCCATTTAGAGGGCACAAAAAGGAACTGCTTTTTGTGGCTTCTTTTTGCCCCCTCCAAAGGCTGGATCGGGGCTGTGGGATGAGGCTGCTGTGGCCCCAATCCAGCCAGGAAAGGGGTGGCATCCCACCACCCCTTATGGGTGGTCTTTAGAGCCCCTTAGGGCTCATTTCCACTGGCAGAATAACACGGGTTGTGATTCGGGTCTGTCAAAATGTCACCTCTCTGCCATTTGTCCCTCCCCTCAGAAAGAATTGATTCTGATCTGGTGTTCCCACTGTTTGGAATCATGTCAGAACTGATTCCTCTGAAAAGAACCTCAAAATAACAGCTATTTAAAAAATGGGCTTTTTGCTTTTGCTCCGTTTTATTTCCCCTGGAATTGATCAAATGAGAAACAGGATCAATTGGGAACTAGAGGCATATAGCTCAAATCAGGATTCAGAGCTTTTCGTAGTGGGAACGAACCCTTAGTCTCTAAAAGGAATCCATTACTAAGCTTTGCAGTAGTAGAAGCAGTGAGGGAAGGGTTCTCAAGATTTACAGAAGTAGCAAATCCTGAACAATAGGAAAATGGGGAAAATGTTAAGTCACAGTTGCTAAATGCGTATATTCATTATTTTGCATTATTTTCCTCTATTTATGAAGACTGTTTAGTTAATGTAGCCTTTTTTTGTTCACATAAAAATCATGCCAAGAATCAACAAAACATGGCATATCTTTTCCTTATCCTGTTCTGTTCTGCCCAAGACAATACGAAAAGCCACATGTAGTGATATCACTCCTAAAGGATCTAAGCTTTTCTACCCATTAGTGATTAGTGGTTCCATGCTATACAGCTCTACCTTCATAAATTAAGTTAACAATAAGGGAGGACCCAGGTAACGGAAATATATGCTTGTTTTTTGTTTGTTTGTTTTGTTAGTACCACAGAAAGTACAGTTGTAAATTTATCAGTGTAAGTTCCTGAAAATGGAGTAGAACAGGAGAATGGAAAGAGAGGCATCTTTTATCTTTGAAAACTGGATGTTGCAGTTATGTTGTTATGGCTTCCATGGCTAGAAAATGATACTCAGACTTCAAGATATACTAGAAACAATTAGTCTTAGCTCGAGCAAAAATAATTCTTGATTGTGGCTTTTGTCCTTTTTTGTTGTCAGCGAGTAAAACCTTTTAAATCTCAACATAAGAGATTCCCAGACAGTCAATTCAATTTACAGATCTACTGCACTGCTTCAGGAATAGCATTTTTAAAAAAACCTCACCAAAAAGCAAATACCAAAGAGACAAGGTCTTATGTATAAGAATGTTAAGATTCACTGCTGTGTTAATTAGCAGAACTTCCACAGAAAAGGTATTTTTCATTCTGTTTGCTTTGGGGAAATATCTATCAACATATCTAGTTAGTATTTTGGTCATTCATCAGTGATGGCTCATAGAAATAGCAGCATTGTTGCCATTTTCAGCTATAAAGATTTCTTCCTTGCTGTCTCCCACCCACCAGCCTTTTAAAGGTTGAAATAGTTCATCACTGTTGATTTGCATTGTTTCACTCTCGTCAAATATAGTGGGAGGGTTCATAAATCCATGTTGCAATAATCTGTCATGGGTCCATGTAATCACATAGGCTACTAACACACTCTGTTTCACTTTCAAATACCCAGACTGAAACTCAGTTATGATTTGAAAATCACACTTTTCTAAATTTCGCAATGAAAACTGCAAGTCAAGAATGGGCACATAATCTGTTTATCATGTGAGAATGATTGCAAAAAATAATAATAGTGTATGCATGAAACATACCAGTATTTCTATATGGGAAATTTGTAGGGAAATGTGTATATATCAGGAGAAACTGTACACAAAAAAATTCAATCAAATTGTTTACAAAATTCCCAGAGTTTAGGACAAACTAAACTTATAATTGGAAAAATGACAACTTGAGAAAAAGCAAAACTGATGGATTTGTCCATCTGTAGTTATAATTAGGGATGGCAGAAAAATACATTATGAAGCATTTTGAGTTTCAAATTTCTACCTCCATGGAATCCATGGGAGAAAAGTTTTTGTGGCTGTGCATGAACTGTGCACATATGGAGCAATTTCCCAATGAATGAAAATGACACAAGGGTAGTTGTGGCTTTGCTACATTGAATATTTTGTTACTTTTTAAAAAGCTGCTAATGTTTTTAAAAGTTGCAGGTTTGTCCAGACAGAAGGGGGGGGGTCATCAATGGAATCTTCTGCCACTCATCTGAGGGACATTATGTCACTCTTTAGAGGATCATAGGCTTCCACAAAGAGGCAGCTTGTCCTCTGCTACCCCAGAAAGTAAAACTAGGGCTAATGGTATTAAGTTACAAGAGAGATGATTTTAGGCAGTAGGTGCTGTTTGACAATGGAACCAATTACTTAGAGAGGTGGTGGGGTCTTTTTCTCTGAACATCTTCAGAAAGAGGTTAAACAGCTACCTATTGAAGATGCTCTATCTGGAGTTCTTGAATTCAGCAGGGGGTTTGATCTAATAACCCATGAAACACCTTCCAACTTTACAATTGTATGATTCCATGATTCTAATAATTCCTCTTTAAAAAAAAGGAAATAGTATGTGCCCCCCCCCCATAGACCTATTTCCTTAACTGATATTTTTGGCAAGATTCATGCCAAGGTTCTGTTACAGAAACTAGTGGATTGGGCAGTAGGGTCACTGCAGGGTGCAGGGGGTGCAGGCAGCACCAGGTGATACCGCAGAAGGGGGGTGACATCCGGTCAGCCCCCCTGCACTACCCCTGTGCCATCAGCACATGCTGCTCCACATGGGAAACTCCAGCTTGCATGCACAAGGAGCTCTTGCCTGCCTGCTTCTCTCTCTCCCCCCTCCCATGTACATTCCCATGCGGACCATATAACCAACCATCCTGCCGGAAATCCAACCCTGAAGTCCCTGTCCCCTCCTCCTGCACTGGAACAGTCTGGTTTCAGAGAAGGAAGATCAATTATAGATAACTGCTCCAGTTCAGTTGTTGAATATTTTGATACCAAATTGGACAGGCTAAAATGGTTATTGCCCTCAATCATTTAAACTATGCATTTGATTATCTAAATCAAAATTTGTTATTAGCAAAATTAACTAAAACAAATATTGATCAAAGACTCTCCCCCATGCCCTTTATGAAGGCATTATACAGACACTCAGGAGCTAGAACTGGCTTGAATCACATGTTAAGTAGAGCTGCAGCCAGGCTGTGAAAGAGCTGAAGCCAGGCTGTTAACTGGAGCTAACTACTCCCTTGTTCCAACAGCTCCATTGGCTCCTAGTCATTTTCAAGCACAATTCAAAGTACTGGTTTGAATTCTACAGCTTGGGTCCAGGCTATTTGAAGGACCGTATCTCCCTGTACGAGTCCACCAGAGTACTGAGATCATCTGGAGAGGCTCTCCTCTGTGTCCCACCAACCTCTCAGGTGTGTTTGGTGGGAATAAGAGAGAAGGCCTTCTCAGTGGCAGCTCCCAAGCTTTGCAACTTCCTCCCTAGAGAGGCCAAGATGGCATCATCCTTACTATCCTTCCGGCACCAGGTAAAGACATTCCTGTGTGGGCAGGCCTACTAAGTGGAGAAGGACTGGTTTTTTAATGCTGGGCTACCCAAATTTTAATGGTTTGTATTTTAATATATTATATTTTAATTTATAATTGTTTTAATCCTTAAAATTGTTTCATTGTTTTTTTAATTTTATATTTATGTATTTTAATATTTTATATTGTTTTTAAATTGTATTTTTTATACTTGTTTGCCATCTTGAGTCCCTATATTGGGAGAAAGGAGGGATATAAGAAAATAAAATAATAATAATAATAAATAACTAATGAAATTCCCACTGGCAAATAGATTCACCAGGGAAGAACACTTACTCCATTACTTTTTATATTAATGATTTGGTTTTTATAGTTACTGCACAGGGGTTTCATATGCCAAAGGTACCTGATACAACAGTGAACACTTTTATATGCAGATGATCTTATATTATTGTCTACTGCACAGGTTGGTTGGCGTAGGTTATTAAGGAAATTTATCTCATACTGCAGGGAGAAAATGAATTAACAATAAAAAATTAATAAGAAGAAATCAGTATTGATTTTTGGAAAGAAAAGAAAACATTATAAGTGGTTCCTTGATGCCAATGAAATTGAACAGATGGCTTCCTTGACATACCTTAGGCTAGTTGTCTCATCAACAGGTTCCTGGTCATTGCAGATCAAGAGAAATGAGTTAAAAGTAATTACAAAGTCTTGATCTCTGAACCACAGCTTGAATTATAGCTACCCAAGATCGCTTTTACCAGTATTCAGTGTGCATAACACAAAGATGTGATCATTCTTAACATATGGCTCAGATATTTGAGGTTTATCTGATTGCAAGAAATTTGAAAAAAAAATCCCAAAGCAATTTTTCCATAGGATAGGATTTTGGGAGTCCTTTTAGCATATGCTTAGATCTGAAGTGGGAATTATAGCAGTCTCAGACCAAATTCTGATAAGGTTATATATAACTACTAGTTCAGGCTAGTATCAATGAGTGGAAATAGTCTTCCCAAAAAATGTTTACCCGTACAGTTTCTTTCATTCCTACACCACTATAATTTTTCACACAAATGAAAGAAAAATCCTAAATTTCATAATTTCTGGAACAGTATTTGAAGAAAAGTACATAAATACATGGCTAGCAGAGAGAGTATGAGAGACATTGGGGGGAGGGAGAGAATTCAAGTATAAGAAAAGGCAGAAATCCCTTGTCACATATACCTGGCGGTGATATAAAATTGTTAATTAAGGTTTACCTCTAGAGTGAGCAAAAGTTTCTATTTCTATAGAAGTTGAAGCTGTTTTGTGAAAATTCCTAGGAGGATTGATCATTATTGCCTATGAATTTAACTTGATAGAAAAACAAGTCCTTCTACATGAATGAAATGGTGTCCGTTCTGTAATATAATTGCAGACATAAATGATCTTTGACAGCCAATGAAATCAAGAAACTGCATCAGTCTTTTTATTTCTCCAAATGATAATATATTATTTCTATTTATTTTCTAATTCTTATTAAAGCTGAGTACCTTGAAGATATAAATGTTTCTATGGGGGGAAAGACCATGGCAGAGCTTGTTGCTGTTTGTTTATTTATTTTTATTTTTTTTAAAAAAAAACATTGGTGCATTTCATTTGAAGCATAATATATTCAGTTATGTGAGCACCTAGCCTGGCTGCAAAGCTATTTTATATGCAGATTTAAGGTAATGAGCATTCAAGTTTAAAAAATGGCTCTGATATCCTGTAGTTTCTCAATAATAATATACTCTTACATTCCTGCAGAGAAGGATGGATTATGGGTTTTTCAATTTGTCTCGGGCATATTAATTGCTGAGTAGGGTTTCCACATAAAATTTCAATGTACTGGAACAAACTGTTAATGTACCAGAATATGAACGCTTACATTCATTTCTTGAAATTTAAAAGCAATCTTCATTTTTTTCTTAATACGTTGGAATGATGGTGAGGATTTTTAAAAATCTGCTAATGAGGACAACGTATCCAGTAGGTCTTTTTTAAAAAAGAAAATCTTAATTAGCTTAAGTGTTAATAGTGCTTTCATTGTATTGGCAAACAATACAACAAGCCATTAGGGAAATAAAATAATTTAGAGAGATGGTTGGGGGGGAAATGGGAGAAAGAAACATTTAGACTAGAGTAGCTTTTAAGAAACAAACCAAGGAACATCAACTTTATGTTGCTATAAGATTGAAAGAACTGCTTTGCTCAACTTTTATTTTTTCTGAATTTCTCAACAAAAAAGAAGGAAATTGCTGACCAACCATGAAATAACAAGAACAAACACAGAACTGAGTTGAATAATGGCCACTTTATTTAACCTAGAACCTATTTAAACTGTGTTAAACCTGGAAAGAAACAAGAGGCAGGAGCAACCTAATGCATGAACAGCTAAAGCAGGCATCAGTCTTTGATTTCATTCTCCCATTGGGTGACCCACCTGAGCTTCAAGGGCTACCAATTAATGGCTTCTCGAAAACTGTAGTGTGATGTGGGACAAAGTGACCCAACTCCCTATTCAGAGCAGTTCAAATCTCCATATTTACCCTGCTATGGGCTGTATCAGTGCATACAGGATCATCCTCCCCCAACCAAACTTGGCAAGGAAAAATGGCCAACCACATCTACATTATTCCTGGTCATCTATACTGTATAGGAGCCCTGGTGGTGCAGTGATTAAATGCCTGTACTACAGCCACTCACTCAAAACCATATGGTTGCGAGTTCAATACCAACAATAGGGCTCAAGCTTGACTCAGGCTTGCATCCTTCTGAGGTCGCTAAAATGAATACCCAGCTTGTTGGGGGCAATTAGCTTACAATTGTAAACCGCTTAGACACTGTTAGTTCAGTATGAAGCGGTATATAAATGAAGCTGTTTGTTTTTTTTTGTTTGTATGACCTGGAAGTCATGCAGAGCCTGAAGGATAACGACATTGCTCTTAACAAAACCAGGGCATTCCCTCCAGAAGAATGACCTAAATATGAAGAGGAGGTCTCTTGTGCTCCCCAAATGAGAGAGGCACCAAACTGTGCCAATGCAGGCTTCTTTCCTGATGCACTCTATGGTGGCCTGGTTGCTCAGTCCCTCCCAGCTGAGCACTAAAAGTGGCAATTCCGGATCTGGTATGCCTCCCAGTAAACCATATCATGATTACAGATCAGGCTCTGCCACCTCTCCAGACAAAACCTTGAATTGGAAAAGACAACAACTTTAGTAAACAGAACAATATAATTCAAAATATGTGATATTGGACATTTATGCTAAGAAACTACAGTGTCCTATAAGATGGATTGTTCATACACCCATACCCAAGGCAAAAGCCATAGAAACAACCACAATCCAAAATGAATGGGTCCCAGATTTAACCCTTTGCAGACTCAAGCACTGCAAGGTCTTACAGGTAACAGTCAAAAATAGGTATTTGGTAAGTGGCAAAAAGTCAGCATGATAAAATAAAGGAACTGGCCTAGATCCCCTGACCCATACATAACCTGAAAGCACAAAGAGGATATAAAGCTGGATCAAGACAAAGCCCTATCTCCCTCTGATCCACAGGTATGGATCTACAATATCACTTGTTGCCCAGAAAGATTTAATCCCTTAGTTTGAATGCTTTAACATGTGCATCCCCTCTGCCCTGCTCCTACGATCATCCCTACAATGCCTTGTGAATTCTGAAGTCACTTGTGTTGTCCTGATACCCCTGAGTCCTGGAAGCGCAAAGGACAATGTTGCCAGACTAGCTTGAAAGGACTGCGAAGCTTAGCCCTCAGATGGACACAGATATCTTCTCCTAGTACTAGCAGCTAGTGAAAGGCTAATAACCTTGACAACCTCACCCCTCCAAGGCTCCAAAGACTTGCTGACATAGGATCCACATGGAGATCTGTATTTGCATTCGGAGCCGGTTGTGTGAAGCACACCACCTGTTGATGAGAGAGATCATCATCAACTCCATTGTCCACAATAGCCACATGGAATGCTGTGTAAAGTGTATTATAATGAAAACACTGCAGCATAAAGGCTCTAACCAAACACATGACTCGTGTGGTCCTAGAGGACAAGGAATTAATAGCTTGATTTTACCAGAAACAGGCAAAGGAGTTAGCCAACATCTTAGCCCAAATATAAGCAGGCACCTTAATTGGAAAAAAATCCTTGAATCTGACAAACCTGCTTCAGCTGACTCCTCAGCCCATGCCTGAGCCCATCAATGTCCATGAAAATGAACCGCAAAACAATAGGATCAGATACATGTGAAGATGTCTTTAAGATATTCCAAATCCATAGTTCATCCCTCCAAAAAGATATCTCATTAAAGTAAGCAAGAAATCCCTGCCAGACACTCAGGTCCTCCCCATTTTGAGTAATCATAATTCTATGATATGGGTTTGTGTATTCTACATATCACCTTTAAAGATGCCTTTAAAAAGCCCTATCAGGCACCACAAGCCTGCACACAAAATTTAAATGACCAATGAGCTCTTGATATTATGTTCAGCTTTCCTATACACTATAAACTCAGAAACCCTCTCCATCAATCACTAAGCTTTTCATCTGTCAGCCTACAGTGTTATTACACAGTGATGGTCTCAATACCCAGAAAAACCAGACATTAACTGGATCCCTTCATTTTTTTCATGGGTTAAGGGAATATCCAGTTCTGATGTCAATGAATAAAATTCCCTCATCAAGAAGGCATATTGTCCTGTTCCTAGTTGCTCTATGAACAAGAAATCATCTAAATAATGAAGATCCCACTTTTGCCCAGACCTTGGCTTAAGGTCCCGTTCAAGAAAAATACTGAACATCCAAAATCAAATATAAGAACTTAAAGCAGCCTACAAAATTAGAACACTATTTTAATATAGCTAATATCTAATATGGGGGGAATACACAGTAGGCGAAACTTTCATTGAAAACACAAATATACAAACATCAAAGTGCTCAAATAACAATAAATGGAATCAAAACAGAAGAATGTAAGGTCAATAAAGGAACCAGACAGGGGTGTGTTTTGTCACCTCTGTTGTTTATCATGGTGCTAGGAGTTCTGAATAATTCAATAATCTCAAATAAAAATATAAAGGGAACAAAAATAAAAGAACATGAAAATAAAGTGAGAGCATTCACGGACAACATGGTGGCAATATTGGGAGATCCTTTAGAAGCTATAGAAAACTTAATCAAGAATTGAATGCCTTTGGGAAATATTCACGTTTCAAAATAAATAGAGAAAAGACATGGATAGAAACTAAAATATGACACTGACAGAAGAAGAAATGTTAGTTAAAAATCAGGATGCAAACTGGGGGGAAAGTAAAGTATTTGGGTGTTTGGCTCACAAATAACAACTTACATCTTTTTGTTAATAATTTCAAGAAGACTTGGAAAGAAATTCAAAAAGATTTACTAAAGTGGACTAAATTAAACTTATCAATTCTGGGGACACTCTCCATAATAAAAATGATGATACTTCCAAAGGTTATGTTTCTTCTATTAAACCTTCCTCTCCCCATATAATCCGCCCCGCACACTCAGATCTGTCGGGAAGAAATTGCTGAAGGTCCCAACAGCGCATTATGCGGCAACCTCGCAAAGGGCCTTTTCCATCTCGGCCCCAAAAATGTGGAATAACTTTACAGACGAGCTCCGTTCCACCACCTCCCTGGATCTCTTCAAAAATAACCTTGAGACCTATTTTTTTTACCAAGCTTTCCCCCCATGAGATGTGATATTATACACTCTCCCCCTATTTGTTATGACCTTGGCTATGTTCTCGGACTTTCAACTCAGCTGGCTGTGTAATTTTTTTTAATATGATATTTTAAATCATTTTATTGACATGTCTGTATTTTAATTGCATACTGTACACCGCTTTGATCACCATGGAAAAGCGGGATAGAAATAAAAATTTATTATTATTATTATTATTTTATATAACAAAAGAGAAAACTATAGTGGAATGGAACAAAGTTTTAAGGAAATTTATTTGGAAGAGTAATAAACCCAGAATCAAATGAGAAATTCGGAAAGATAGCAAGGAAAGAGAAGGCTATGCTCTTCCAGGCTTAAAATTGTACTCATGGGCTTGTAGTCTTATCTGGATACAAGACTGGATAAAATTTGAAAACAAGAACTTACTAAACTTGGATGGTGTGGATTTAAGTTACAGGTGGCATGCCTCCTTTTGGTATAGTAAAATTGCAGTCATCAAAGATTTTTACAACCACCTGCTCAGAAGTGCTTTACTGAAAACTTGGATAAAGATAAAGAAAAAATTCTTTATCAAATTACCCCTTTGGATATCAATACAAGAGGCATTCTTCAGAAGATGGAAGAAAGATCAAGATTGGCTAATATACGAAGATATAACTAAAATAGGCAAGTATGGAAACATACAATTAAAGCAAAGAGATGAATTGGTGGTAGAAAATAAAAATGTACATTGGTTTACTTATTTAGAAATTAAAGAAAAAAATCACAGAAGATATAAAAAAAACAGAAAAAACCCAGAACAAATTAGAAGAAATTTTGTGGAAACCTGACAAGAAAAAGATATCTAAAATTGATAAATTACCTTTGAACAGAGAGATGGAAAGGGAACCTGTAAAAGAATACATGATACAGTGGGAACAAGATGCAGGGCACAAAATTCCATTTGAAAACTGGCAAAGGGCATGGAAGCAAACAGCTACACAGTATTTGAAGACCATGTAGAAAACTTTATGAAAATGGCAAATAGATGGTATTACACACCTTTAAAACTGAATATAACCTATAATCTAACAGACAATAAATGTTGGAGGTGCCATATTGTCACAGGTTCACTGTACCACATGTGGTTGGGAAGCACTAAGATTAAGAAATATGGAGGCAAAATTCACAAATTATCATGGACTGCCTTAGGCCTGACTTGGAGGCACAGTCAGAGGACTCAGACTCTGAAGACACGGAGGAGGCTGAGACAGGGGCAGATCTGGGACTGCCTGTATCAGCAGTTCCAGAGCAGTCTCAGGAAGCTGCAGAGGGAGAAACAGACTCTATGGATTCTAGGCTGCAGTCGACAACCAGTCTTTCAGCCTTGTTGTTCCTGTATTCCTTGCTCTTTGATTCATGACTCTGGTTATCTGACCCCTGGACTTGCCTTGTGACAACGCTCTTGCCTCTACCCTTTACTGTGACTGATTGACTGGTATTGTGTGACCTTTGAACTGGACTCTGGACTATTCCTTTGTATATTCCCCTGCTGTGCTGCCTTCAGTAGAGGTAAGCATGACACAAACAGATATAAATAATACTTAAAATTCAGCCTCCAATGGTTCCAGAACTATATGTACTAAATATAACATCTACCTTAAAAATACTTGATAAAAACAAATATTGGAGAGTGATACTATACCTAATAATGATCGCCAGACTGACTATAGCTAAAAAATGGGAAAATGATCAAGCACCATCTTTAGAAGACAGGATACTAAAAGTAAATGAACTAAGAGAAATGGACAGACTAACACATATGATCAATAATAAACCAAAACAAAAACATGAAAAGAAGTGGTCATTAATTTTATAATACTGGGATGAGACATGGGGAATAAGAAGGGAATTGTTGATTTACCAACAGAATTTATACTAAGTATTTGAAGAAAAATATTTGTTTTATAATGAAATACGACAGTAAAGAACAGGCTTGCAAAAGTAAGGTGACAGTTAAAGAGAACTCATCAAAATAAAAATAAATTTACTGCAGGCAAAATTAACAGCAACAGAGAAATGGAAGAGGGTCTTATAATCTGATCACAGTACCAAAAAAAGAGGTTAAGAAGAATGTTCTGTACTAGGGCAGTGACAATTCATTAAACAGAAAAAGGTGTGATCGAAGTTTGGAAATAGGGTGTTATGTTAACAATAAGGAATCTGTACAGTAGGACTATCTAATGGAAGTCATGAGAATCATGAAAATGTATGGTTGTAAGCTATTTTTATTTTTAAAGTAATGTTAACAAAAACATATTTTTTAAAAAATCAAAATCAAATTTAAGAGCTTAAAGCAGCCTACAATATTAGAACAGTATTTTAAAATAGCTAATATCTAATGTGGGGGGAATATGCAGTAGGAGGTGCAATTGTCAAATTGTAACTAGAGTCAGGAAACCTGTTCTGACAAAATGTGAATTCAGAGGTACCCTCCTACCTGCTCCCCATTGCATGACCATTAGTGGTCATGGAGAATCAGCGGTTTGACTCAGTTAAACCCCAAACAGAAGAGGTGTGCTTGTAGGAGCAGCAAAAGGCCAATAAAGGACTGGTTGTGAACAGGAGAGGGAGGATGGTGTGGAAGACAGAAAAATGTCAAGACAGCAGAGGTGAAGCAGATGGTGTAGGTTTATCATTTTGATTTGAGCTAGAAGAGGTTTGCCAGATGCCTCAGTCAGGGAAGGAGAAGCCAAACCATGGAAGAGGAGCAGAAAGCTCTTACTCTGGATTTGCATATATACATTTGCCTGGGGCCTTGCTTGCATGCTAGAATTAAAGCTTCTGGGGCAGCTTTAACATGCTGGTGAGTCTTTCAGGGTAAGAGATGTATTCAAGCATAAGAGTGATGTTGATGTAGAGAGGATCCATTGAATGGATTCTTACACATATACCAGATGTTTTCCTGTTATCTTGGTAAAATGGTATGAGAAGAAACTATGGGGCTGAAGCATAGGGCTGGTAAAGAAATAGCCAGATACCACTCTCGTTACAACCACACACTGGCCACTTTGGGGACATACGTCATCTGAACACCATCTCCCCACAAAAGCCAGCAGCTGCCTTATTTGGCCCATGTATTTTGAGCCTATATGTCAGAAGGTCACATTCTGTCAATATAAATTAAAAAAAGGAAGGGTCAATACCCTAGTGGATCTCAACAGAGTACGAGTTCAGACCCTAAAGTTGGTCTGTCAATGTAAAATGGACAGAAAAAGAAAAGTCATTTTCTACGTGTGTGTGTGTGTGTGTGTGTGTGTGTGTGTGTTGGTAGGTACAATTCCCTTTAGCCCTAGATTGAATTGCCAATGTAGGAGAACACTTCCTAGCGTTAAAAGTCAGCATGGCAAAAATGTCTCTTCTCCCCCTGCAACAGGGAGTAACTATAGAAGGTTAGGGGCCACATTAATCCTCCCATGAGAATGTGAGGTCTGCACCCCAAAAAATAAAATAAAAAATTGCCTTGTCTTTAGTCTCTCTCCCCACCTCTACCTCCAGCCATTTTAGGCATAGGCAAGGGCATTTTTAACATCAGGAACTGAGCAGATGTCCTTCGTAGGGGACATTTTGGACCGTCTCCCCCATTCTTTGAACCTTGGGGCAGTCTGAGGGGGCACATGCTGCCCATAAACCAAACCTTGCCAACCCCTGACCTACAATGTATTTGAAGACATTTGAGGGCAACACTTACTATTTTTGTAAGAGGTGTGGTGTGGTGGGTTACAGCCTTCCAAGGTTTCTTAGGGGATAATACAATCTGATTTCCCATAATTGCCTATTCCCATTTTTTTAAAAAAATAATGTAGTCCAAAAGAGAATCACAACTGCCCTTCCTTGATCTATAGGATATGATTGCCCATTCCAAAAATTATGGGTCTCTGGAATTTATTCCACATTAATTTGACTTTTATCCAACAAAGAAATATATTGAATATCCCTCTCACTGGGGTGCAATGACTATCAAGGAAGATATCACTCTACCAGCATATTCTACGCTCAGTGGCCCACCATATAGCAAAGAAAGGGGATGGGATTTTTAAAAATAATTATTGAAAAATTGTCAGAAAACCCCTCAACAATTTTTGGGTGGCAGAAAACCTTGATGAAAAGAACAATTACAGTTTAGGGGTTAATCTGTGCAAAAATAAGATTTTTTTTCATAGACATGGCCATCTTATTCTGGAATATCAGAAACTCTGACATAATGAGCCTGTCAACACTAGTGAAAACTGTTAGGACTCCAAGAATATAAGATAAGATGGGCAGATGGCTCAGCAGTTGGTTCTCCCTGCCTTCCCAGGCCAAGAAAGAAAGGGAGGGATCAAGACCACATGGACCTGCAACACTCTTTAAGTTCCCTGAGGTCTTCATTTGAAGCAATCTGAAAGCACCTGTGAAATTAGGTCCTGCTGCTCTGTCCACAGTGTTGTAGAAGATGGCAACTTAAAGTTAATCATGAAGCCGAAAAAGCAAGCCCTTATGTTGTGGGGGTGGGAGATGACTTAGCATTGCCTCTGAAGGCTAATTACAAATGAATGCATGGTGTTACTTTATCACCACTTTTTAAAGAGAAAATGTTGTTCGTGAAGAGCTTTATCTAAATAAAGAGACTGGGAGGAGGAAATATCGAGAAATTGCGAGGAGGAAATCCTTGAGCTCTCCTTTATGTTTTCCAACTATAAATTAGCCCTTATCCAGCAATTTTCTGGAAGATGGGGAAAATGTCTTTGCCCTTTAAACATTTGAACATCAAAAAGCAAATTATTATTGCATTTGATTTGAAAAAATAACTTGGCCAAGAGTTAAGGAACCCCTTCCCTTTTCTTTCCCGTACCAAAATGTTTCCTGTACCAAAATGCCCATAAGAACAATGTTTTCATAGCTGACATCAGACTTTGTACATGAACCATAGCAAGATGTGTGATATATACAGCCTGCTGCTCTCCTAGGAAAGTTCACACTTTTTTTAAAAAAATAGCCGCATAAGAATTCATGATTATAGCATAATGGCACATATGCATTCATAATCTCCCTGAGGCAGAGGTGATTGTTTTCACTTCAGATTCCAGAATCCCAGAACCTTTGTGGCCATAGACAGAGGATTTTGGGTGTTGCATTCCAAAATATTTTCTTTTTCTTCAAGTTCCAAGATTCCTTGAAATGCCTGTCCCAATATCAGTTCTGTGCAAGACCCTTCTATCTTCACTATGGGTCTCCTCCCTCAATGGACAACTCCATCTTCTTTATTAGTCCCAACTATAGTAGAATCTTTGAATTAATGACATATATATATTTATATATTTACTGAAAAACTCATAATGGATTCAGTGGGTCATTTTAGTTGGGATTAATCAGCAGAATACAGACTATGTTTGCCAACCCTTCTTCCTTTCATTCTTCTTTTGAATTATTACCACCACTGTCTTAACATACAAGCTACTGGAGAACAGTAACTGTTTTTACCTCTCTCGTTACTGCTGTTATTTGTTTGCTAGGGATGGAAAGAACATTTGAACAATGATAAAAAAGTGACAATAAGAATCCTGGACTGATGATCATTTTCACAGTTTGGAACTTTGTGCAAAATTTGCACATTCAATTTCTTTACAGAAAGTGCTGTTTTCTGCAAAAACCCTCCCATCATGTGCAATTTTTGCACAGAACTCTGCAACTACAGCATTTTCTGTGCAAAAAATGTTTCTCTGCAGAAGTATCACTTTCTGCATAGAAAATGCTGTTTTCTGGGCAAACACACTAAGTATGAATTTTGTGCAGAGTAAGTAAGAAACAGCAAAATTTTCAAAACTTTCTTGCAGCAGGAAGGAAATTGCTAAAACCATTTGTTGTTACCTTCAAGAACAAAATTAGCAAAGAATTACATCTCTGTTGCTTGTTTGTCTCTTCTAGATAAAAGATGGGGAGATAGGTGAGAAAACAGGATACAGAGGGAAGGAGAAACAGCAGCAGGAGCAGGGATTTTGCATCAGATGCTACCTCACCATAAAGGAATAAAACAAAACATAGCATAGGAAGTTACAACTACTAAGGGCACCTGATAATTTCTAATCAGGTGCAGATACAAACAGAAATAATAGACCTCCCCGCTTCCCTCTAGCCATCTTGGAAGGACTGACTCAGATCAAATGAGTCTTGGAGATTTTCCTGGATGTCCAAAATGAATTCCATTTAAATAAATTCTGTTCCAAATGGGCAAGGTCTTCATACCCCAGCCTGCTCTAAGTCCCCTGCAGCCTGAAAAGACAGGCAACTGTTTATTTTGGCTCCTCCCCTAATTTAAAAATTTGATTGAAACAGTGGAATCATATAGCTGGAAGGGGACAAAGGGACATCTAGTGTAACCCACTGCTATGAAAGAAGACACAGCTATAGCACTACTGAAAAATGCACATTCAACTGCCTGTTTTATTATCTTCAAAGAAAGAGAGTCCACTCCCCACCCCACTCCCAGACAAGGCAATGTGTTCCAATGTCAGACAGGTCTTACACCAAAGAAGTTCTTTCAAATGTTTAGGAGGAATCTATTTTCTTGGTCTTTGAATCTATTATTTTTCTGAACAAAACACATTGCTAATCTACCCAAAAATGCTAACATTAGGGACATCTTAAATCTAGAGGCAGAGAAACATCAGAAAATGCTTGATAGTATTGTTGAGAGAGAGATTTGGCTTCATATTTAAAGCTGAATTGGTTAGTGTTTGAGTACAAAATAATTGAAATGATACACAATCATATAAAGTATTCTGAGTATTCATGCACATACATTTGTTACTTTTTCTTCCTCTAGTAATGGTGGGAATAGTTTCTGGGAGGACAGATTGCAGGTTTTGGTCTCTTTATACTGCTGTGGTATGCACAGCAGTTGCCATGGATTCCAGGAGCCAAGAAAACTTTTACAGCAGCATCCAAATCAAGTCTGAAGTACCACTTCTTCTGTTCTTGGGAGCCCTCAACTCAGTAAATGTGAGTCGGCAGAGCCTATAGGATACTATAAAATATATTCAGCATTGCTTGGATTGATGTTGATTGTCCTTATGAGTTGAATAAAATAAACAATTTTCGGAGCACTATCTACAATCCTTATAATTTTTTGACACCAAATACTATATACACAATCTTCTTTTTTTAAGGTAGAGTTTTCAAATCACTCCCAAACATTCATGAAAGGTTTGGATAATGTTCTAAATGTAAATATCAAGACCAGCTTAATTGGTTCATAAATGAGTACCTATTCTGGAGGTAGCCAAAGTAGTTAATGGATGAAGGCCAAAACCTTATTATAATCTTTGTTTTGGCCTCATTAGATAGCATAACATGTTGGGTGACTTTGTGATCAACCATGTGGATCTATATAACATATCAGACAAACAAAGACTTAACTACTTTACTATATAATTTATAATATAGACATGAACTACAAAAAGTGTACTGCACTTTTTGACTACAGGTCCTGGAATCCCCCAGCCAGCATGGCCATTAACCAAAGTGAGATAGCTTCCTCACTTGCTTTGTGGTGTCATGAAAAAAATCACATTGTTATCTTTGTTTGTCGTCATCATCATCATCATCATATCTTAAATAATGTATTTGGGCAGAGATTGCTTATGTACCATACAACTTCACTGGAGTGGCTGTGGATGCCATTTGATAACATCTTGTGCTTGCCTTGAAAGTGTGGATCAACAGATTACTTTCCCCCTGTTCTGTCCCTATGCCTGTGCATATTAAAGGTAGTGTAACACCATATGTGCATAACTGATGGAGTGTAGGCACATCTTGTTTCATTTCTTTAGTTGAAACACAAAATGTCAGGTGAGAAGCCACCCTTAGACATGCTGATGAAGGCTTATGGGGAAGCCATCACCAATGCATTGTTTCAAGAAGCTTTCTGTTTCATTTTAATGACTGTGCTGTCTCCCATTACTCAACTTTAGTGTCTCTGCAAAAAGACCAGCAGCAAAGTCTGGTGCCTTTCTTTTGAAAACCAAACAGAAAGATAAAATATTTGAGTTTGCATGCCACAGCTGTAGGCAGTGAATTATCACACCAGGGAAGAGTAGAAATACCACCCACATAATCCAACAGGAGGCCTGATTCATTTTTGTGTCTGGAGCGACTGCAGCAGTTCTACAAATCTAAAATGTCTTTCTCGTGCAATTTTTCCAAGGTTAAAAAAAAAATGAAGCATATCATTTTTATTAGTTTAAACAAAACTTTTCCCCTCTCCCACCCCAAAACATTTATTAGTTTACTCATCTACTCCAGCTGCTGATTTGATAGGATATATGGTGTGAAAATAAATGTGAAATGCATACAAAACAGGAGACAGACATGGTTTTCAAAATAATGTGCAGTTCAGTTGCAACAACAATAAACAATTTTATTCAACTTCCAAGGGTGTTTTGTAGTATATGCAGAGTATGCATTATGTTGACATATAATGCCTGACATACAATCCAGATCTTGAATTTCAGTAATTTTATACTTTACTATAAATCTTGCTGCACCATTTGTATTATGCTAATTTAAGCATTTTTTAGAAACTGTGAAAGGGGGGGACTACTTAAATTTTTATTTGTTATGCAGTAGTTCAGCAAATTCTGAGTGAAACTAGCTTCAAATATTTCCTGTAGTTTTGACTTTCCAGGTGCTTAACAATGTATAAAGCTACATATTGATCCCAATTAGGGTAAAGCTAGATATGATGTAAGAACAAAGATCGAAAGAATGGGATCCATCTTTAATGGGAAATAAACACATGGGGAAAGAATTTGTTTCATTGCTAAGGTAGGCATTACTCCACCACTCTGTTAGGATATAGCCATATCTGTATAACAGCTGAGATGCTGAAATGTATACATATGTGTTCAAAAATGGATATACTTTTGAGGTTCTGGCCTAGGAGAGAAAAGAGTTAACTGAGGACTTGTCTGGACTGACCAGAATACTCAGGGGGCAGTCCAGAGTGTCCTGCCTTAGAGGATCTATAATCTTCCCCTGTTATATGGCCCTTCATTTCCATCTTGGGGGTGAGTTGGGCAGTGGCTGCCTCACAGGCATCAGATACAATCACATATGCTCAGAGTCACAGGAGAGGGGTGCCAAACTCACGGAATTACAACAAGAATTCCTCAAGCTACAGTACCCACTATATGAAGTAAAGAAACAAATTAAGGCAACATTTGTACTCAGCAACAATCTGTGATGGCGAACCCGTGGCACGTGTTTCGTCAGGCACGGGGGGCGAGGGAGAAGGCGGAATGGTTTTGTGTCCGTTCCGCCTCCTCCCTGCCATTTTCGGGCCTCCCGCTGTCTCCAAGGAGCCCTTTAGCGCAGAGCGAAGAGCCGAAGGAAGAGGGGGTGGGACGCGTTCCCAACCTCCTTCCCCTCGGCCTGCCTTCGCTCCCTGCAAAAGGGCTCCATGGAGCCCTTTTGCGAGGAGCGAAGAGCCGAAGGGAAAGGCCTGGGACTGGTGCCCAATCCCCTTCGGCCTCCCTCCCCTTCTGCCGAAAGGGCCCCATGGAGCCCTTTCAGCCGAAGGAAGAGGCCAAAAGGAAGGGCCTGGGACGCGCTGTCCTCCAAGGCCAATATGCTGGTCTCTGAGAGTCCCAAAGGGACCCTTTGAGGCCAGCAAATGCGGGGGGGGGGGGGGGAAAAGGGGGACAGAAGCTCTGCCCCTGAGGGTGGGAGCTCCGCCCCTGGCACCCAGCCCCCGTCCTGGGGGTAGAAGCCCCGCCCCTGGCACGTGAACTACAAAAGGTTCACCATCATTGATCTAGAACATACTGAAAGCAGGAAAATACAGAACCCTACTAGTGGTCACAATAAGTTCCCAGTCATGACCACTCAAACATACTATCACTGAACAGTGAACAGTGTGATGCAGCAGCTAAAAAGGCCAATGCAATTTTAGGCTGCATCAATAAAAGTATAGTGTCTAGATCAAGAGAAGTAATAGTGCCACTGTATTCTGCTTTGGTCAGGCCCCACTTGGAATATTGTGTCCACTTCTGGGCGCCACAGTTCAGAAAGGACATTGAGAAACTGGAGCATGTCCAAAGGAGGGCGACTAAAATGGTGAAGGGTCTAGAAACCATGTCCTATGGGGAACGACTTAGGTTGTTTAGCCTGGAGAAAAGAAGGTTAAGAGGTGATATGATGGCCCTGTTTAAATATTTGAAGGGATGTCATGTTGAGGAGGGAGCATGCTTATTTTCTGCTGCTCCAGAGAACAGAACCCGGAACAATGGATGCAAGCTCCAGGAAAAGAGATTCCACCTCAACATTAGGAGGAACCTCCTGATAGTAAGGGCTGTTCAACAGTGGAACGCACTCCCTCGGAGGGTGATAGAGTCTCCTTCCTTGGAGGTCTTTAAACAGAGGCTGGATGGCCATCTGTCGGGGGTGCTTTGATTTGGATTTCCTGCATGGCAGGGGGTTGGACTGGATGGCCCTAGTGGTCTCTTCCAACTCTACGATTCTATGATTCTATGATTCTAACTACCACCTATTTTGGGCAATAATGCCACACTCTCAAAAGCTGTTGGTGGCAGCCTTTATTTGCCTATTGAGAGCCTCCAAATGTTAACAACACACAACACACGCAACACAGATGGGGAGAGGGAAAGACCTTGCCACAAAAGCAAATGTCAACTTTTCCCACATATCTAGTCAGGGAATGTCATCACAGGATTTAATCACATAACTCACAATATTAGGAACAATTTCACTTAATCATCCCCTGATGTGATATATGTAATGTGGTATATGCCATTCTCTGTCAACAGTGTCAGAGCACAAAGCGCCCTGGTCCAGAAAATGCCATGGATGTGGCCACAGGAGGAACTGGGATAAAGCTGACAGGGTTTCCAGAATTCAAGTGGCAGCAATCTAGTCAGCATTTGAAGAATTCTTAGTCATAGGAAGCTGATGACACAGGCACAGGAAGTGAAACCAGCAGGCTTCAAATGTACCGAGTCACAGCTGTCATATGACAGGAAACTGGGTGACATCCCAGGAAAAGGAAGGGCTCAAGACTGTAAGAGGGAAAATGTATATAAGGGAGAGGGATAAATTCTCCATGTTGGTTGATAGTGGTTGTTGTTGGTTGGAGTTGTGGTATAGTGTGGATTTGGCATTTGGCAGAGCAGTTTGTTTGTATAATAATAATAATAATAATAATAACAACAACAAACTCTCTCAGAGTGTGGTGGAATCTCCTTCTTTGGAGGTCTTTAAGCAGAGGCTGGATGGCCATCTGTCAGGTATGCTTTGACTGAGATTTCCTGCGTGGCAGGGGGTTGGACTGGATGGCCCTTGTGGTCTCTTCCAACTCTACGATTCTATGATTCTATGATTCTAATAATAATAATAATAATAATAATAATAATAATAATAATAATAATAATAATAATAGATTTATTTCTAGCCTGACCTGTCATGGAGAATCCGAGTGGGTTACAACAGTAAAATACATCAAGGTTACAATAAAATCCAAAAAAGAAAAAAATCAATCCCTATGCCCACCCCCCACCCCAATCCCAATACTGAAACAGGATTAAACAATCATAATATAACAACAGTAGAAAAATAAAAACATTCAATTAAAATTTGGAAGAAAATAGGCAGATGAGGAGGCATTTTCGTAGTCGTAATCATGTTCATGTCAAGTTCGTATCCAGATCTCTATATCCATATCTCTATATCTCAATATCTTGGAAGGGGTAACTAAGTTGGAAAGGCCTGCCAGAAGTGATCCATCTTGAGTACTTTCTTAAAAGCTGTCAGAGTGGAAATGTGGTGGATTTCCTCCGGCAGGTCGCTCTGTAGCTTTGGAGCAGCAGTAGAAAAGGCCCCCTGGGAAACTGGTGTCAGTCTAGATCTTTTTGGCTGCAATAAATTCTTCCCAGAGGACCTTAGTATGCAGGATGGACAGTAGGAAAGAAGGCGTTCCTTCAAGTATTCTTGACCCAAGCCATATGGGGCTTTAAAGGTAATCACCAACACCTTGTACCTTGCCCGGAAACTAATTGGGAGCCAGTGGAGGGACTTCAAGACCAGTGTTATATGATCATTTCTAGAAGTCCCCGTGATCAATCTGGCTGCCATGTTTTGTACCAGCTGAAGTTTTTGAGCTTGGTTCAAGGGTAGCCCCATGTAAAGTGTGTTACAGAAGTCCATCGAGAGGTTACCAGTGTGTGTACTATTGTTTAAAGGTCCCTTGGCTCCAGGAAGGGGCACAGTAGGTGTATCAGCCAAAGCTGATAGCAGGTGCTCCTGACTGTCGCATCCACCGGCACTGACAGCTGGTATAGTTTTTAAATATCCTGAACTTGACAGTTAAAGTCTCTTTGTGAGACACTGGCTGTCCAGGAATTCATTATCCAGGCAGAAGCAGAGGTTGCATGGGAGGAATTTTCCTATGCAGCCTGGAGCTGAGCTTCACAAGAAGACCTTCTACTGGTATTCCTGGCCTATGTGCAAGTCTTCTGCATGTTTGCATGTTAGATTTCTTGATTCTACGTGCCCCAACAACAAAGCCCTTCAGCACTCTACATTGGGCGAACAGATCAGTCTCTGTGACAGAGGATGAATGGGCATAAATCAGATTTTAGGAATGGGAATACACAAAACATTTGTTGCAGAACATCCTAGGCATTCCATTTCTGACTTCAAAACAGTGGTTCTTTGGGAAAAAATACAAAGGAAGATTGGAAAGAGAAAGAGCTGAAGTAGAATATATTCATAAACTCCACTCCATCAACAGTGAATTGTATATTACACATATTTTAACACTGGAGACTCATGGCCAGTTTAACATATCTTCTTTTTGATTACCAGCATGCACACACCATTTTCCAAAAACCCCTCCACCATTCATATGGTCATCCACCCACTTTAGCCTAACATCTTTATTCCTGCCTTTCTCCCTGAACAACCATAGGTAAAACTGAACTTATCACCTCATCACCATACCCACAAGTTTTGCATTTCCATGAGTATTCATACAGTATTCATTTCCATGAGTATTCTGAGCTTCAGTTCACTCCATGCATTTGGGGAAGTAGACTGAGTCTACAAAAGCTCCAGCTACAAATGTTTTCATATGGTTAATCTCCAAGGTGCTGCAAGATCCCTTTGCATACTGGCAGTCCAGACTAACATGACTATGGTAAAAAAAATACTGCAGAAATAATCCAATTTAACATCACTTTAACTGCCCTGGCTCAGTGCTAGAGAATCCTGGAAACTGTAATTTATCGTGGCACCAGAGCTTTCTGACAGAGAAGATTAAGGCCCGTTACAGACAGGCACCCTAGGATGGACTCAGTCTGTGCTAGGGTTAGAAAGGGGCATCTCTTCCAGATGCCCCTAACCCTAGCACGGACTGAGTCCATACAAAATGTCGTGCCCCGGAAATGACACCGCAAGTGCGTGCTTCGGCACTTGCAGCATCTCTTCTGGGGTGCAGGAAGGAGCGCAATTTTCGCGCTCCTTCTTTGCAGTGTCCAGGAACCACGCCATTTGGCTGCTGCAGTTCCCAGACGCTGCAACCAGCAGCGGCGTGAGACTGCCCCTTCTGGGCGGTCTGTATCGCACCTAAATGTCTCAAAAAACTACAGTTCATAAAAGTCCACAGCATTGAGCCAGGGCAGTTAAAGTAGTCTCAAAGTGGATTATTTCGGCAGTGTGTTTTGAACCTATGTCTCTGTAAACTGGCTAAAATTACTCTTTCAGACTCTCAGAATCTAGGATTTTGAACAGAGAAACTTGTTAGGATATTTCTCTTTTTCAAAGTCCTATCTGTGGCTAAAGAGGACCTCGGTTAGTTTCTCCTCCTTTCTTTGCACTTTTCCAGCTAGGAGGGCTCCATTGATTCACTGTGTGATTTTATCATTGGTTTTCTTGCCAGTCTGTATATGTGTGCTTCATTACAGCGGTTTGAACTAGACTTTTAAAACCTTAGATGCTTTGAGAATAAGAAACAGAAAAGCAAGATTTCTGTCTACCTATTTGCATGTCTGTCTGTGCATCTTTCTCCTTAGCTTGTTAGCTACCCATCATCTCCTGGTGTGTGCAGCTCTGAGAGATGACATGACAACCAGAGGTGTCATGTAGGGGGTGGGGCTGGGGGTGGAGCCAAAGGGCCTGCTCCCAGTTTCCTGCCCTGCTCGGCTTTACTCATTAGTAAAGCCATGCAGGGCAGGGACTGGGAGGGTGCCAGACCTCCTCCCTCCCTGCCACATGCCATGGAGTGTGGAAGGGAGGTGATGGGCACTCACTGGGTGTCATCTCCCCTTCTGTGTGGTGTCACCTGGTGCAGTCTGCACACACCCCCGCACCCCATTAGTGATGCTATTGATGATGACCAGATGCACTGCAAAATACACTACTGCACCACAGATGGTGTCCAGCCCTCTGCTAACAATATTACATTGGCTACTGTTTAGAACAATAAAACTCTCAATGAGCTCTCTCTAAGAAACATTCATTGGCCACATATTGTCAGTTTACCTGTTAGGGTCACATGAGCTTTTGTTTTTGCTACCCCTGAACCCCCAGTCATACACCTGTGCCTCCATTTTTTATTAAACACATGCCTGTATCAAACTTAATATATATGTTAACATTTGCAATAATTATTGTATTCCTTCTGGGGACATCATCTTTGAACAGGCTGACAGCCTATGTTCATGAATGCAGGCTAACATGCTATGGAGACCAAAGAGAAACTCAGCCACACTGGGAAATAACTGCTCTGAGAGCTTTTGCATGATTCTCGTTGCTAAGGAAACCTCTTCTTTGTCTGTACGTGTTTAGAATGACTGCCTCATTAAGGCACTTACTTTGAGCACTCCTTTAGAAGAAAATGGAAGAAAAAGTATTAATAGGTTTTCCAAAGATTAGGAGAATTTTTTATTGGGGAGGGGCACCTTGATTTTGTGTATTTTATTTCCCCTTTACATTTCTATTTTCTGGAAGCTGTTATAATTGTGTGAGCCTGTTTGTGTGGAAATCAGCGATTGGAAGGTATATGAATAATTCTCTCTTTCTCTTGGTTGTGTGATTCAGTGCTTTCAAAAGATGCAGTCACAGATGGGAGAGGAATGTAAAAAATCAATATGCCAATTATATGCATTTTTTTGATATAATATGACCAAAACTATCTTCCTACTGCCTTGAAAATAATAGCCATATGTATTTCTTAAGGTTGTGCACCATGTGTACATATCATGCAGGGTTGTGGCAATAGGAGAATGTCAATTAATCTAAAAATTTAGGGGCCCTGGAAATGTGGAGAAAGAAATCAGAACAGAGAAATGCAGTAAATGTATTGAAACCCTCACTAAAGCATACACATACCAAGAGAACACAGCAACTTAATGTCTGTTTTCAACTTTTAATTGAGATGCCATAGTAAAAGGGGAAAATGCTAGATGAAGGTGAGCAAAGCTAGATGGTGCTTCAAGGCATTATCCGTTAGCAATATAGCTGTAAGCCCAAAGTCCCACAGGACTCAGTTCCCAGCCTGAAGTGATAAGAAAATCCTTTGAAAATAGGGGCAGAGCTTAACCTTAACCCTGTCCTTATAAATATCAACACAGGGATGAGGTGTTTTTTAAATAAAAAAAATTAAAGCCCATTCACAGATGGACAGAAAGGAAGGGAAGAGAGAGAAAGAAGTTTAGAAAATATGAACTATATTTGCATGTTCTTTGTTTAACTAACAGCAATCCTTCTTGAGCACTTACAACACAAAGTACAAAAGAAAGGAGTTCAAGTATGCTTGCCTAAATTTGCAATATAGAAAGCAATACTAAAATAGCACAGTATTAAAGGAAATAATCTCAGATCCCAAAATCCCAAACATCTGTTAGGACCCAAACATCTATGTCTGCATGGTGCTGGAGTAATTGGATTATATTACCATTCAGGCCATTGGACATTACAGACCATAGTATCATACAATTGGAAGGCTGTGCACACAACTAAAGCACTTGTGGGTTTCCATGACCAAGTGGAGATTTGAACCCCCGATCTCCAGAATCCTAGTCCTGTGCTCAAACCATTACACCACGCTGGCTCTCTATATAGTATAATATATTGTATTGCTATAATATATACAAAATAATGAGTTAAAATAGTTTCTTAAAATTTAGAAGGTTTTTTTTTAGGAAATTTCTTTGGGTTTAACAGTCTTTGCATTGAATTAATGAAACACAAAGGCTTTGCTGAACATCCAAGTTTTACCTTGGCACCTCAATTACATGAGTGTTTGCACCAGTCAAGTTGATTTCAGGAGGAGAAGATCCCAAAGCTGTGGTGCCCTCTCCCATGTCCCAACACAATGTATTGGCCTCATTGGTGCGACCCCTGATCTTAATCCTCAAGCAGTCACATGTTGGGAGAGTTGTTCTCTCAAGTACTGAGGTCCCAAGCCATTAGGGTTTTGAATGTCATCACAGGCACCTTGAATTTAGACCATAAATGTATAGGTAGCTCTTTTAAGACTGGCATTACATGCTATCTATATGATATTCCAGTTAGTTGTCAAGCTGCACTAACTGCAGCTTCTGTGTCTTCTTCAAGAGCAACTCCACACAGAGTTCATTTCAATAGTCTAATTGGAGGGCTACTAGTGCATGGACTACTGTGCCTAGCTTATCTTCATCCACAAAAGGCTGTAGCTGGTGCACCAGCTAAAACCACAGAGTCCTCTGAGGCCTCCAGTGACAAGGATGGCTCTAAGAGCACTCCCAAGCCAAGTTTCCTGCTCCTTCAGAAGGAATGCAACCCCATCAAGAACAGGTCATTTTAATACTTGGACCCAAGAATTGCTAATCTACAGAGTTTCCATCCTATTGGGATTTAGCCTTCATCCAGCCCATTGCAGCATGCAGACACAGCCCCATCTAACTCTGATGACAAGGTGAAATAGAGCTGAGAGCGCTATCTACCAAAGCTCATGCTGCCAACTTCTTTCTTCCAGTTAGTCTCAAAGGTGCTACAAGATCTCTCTACATACTAGAGCTGAGAGTAATCTCCATACAGATGAACCCCTTTGTGCCCAATTCCGGTGGATTCATGAAGATATTGAACAGCAAAGGGGATAAGATGGAACCTTGTGGCACTGGCATCCCACAGCTTAATTAATGTGGGGCTGAACAGGCATCCCCCTGTGTTACTCTGTGGAAATGGCTCTCTAGATAGGAGTTGAACCACTGCAGAACAGAACCTCCTATCCCACAGGGCTGATCCAGGGGAAGGGCAATCCATAGTGGGGGTGTCATGGTTGAGAAGGCCCTCTCCCATGTCCTGACACAATAATGATATCTTTACCATGATCAATGGTATCAAAAGCCATTGAAAGTTCCAGGAAGGTCAACATAGTAGCATTCCCCCTATCTTTCCTCTAAAGTATGTTGTCAATCAGAGGAATTAAGGTTGTTTCAGTGTCATACCCTGTACACACACTCTCCCTCCTCACACTAAAATATATACTTTTTGCTGCTCCACTCTTGCTTCCTGTCCCTCAGCAACCCCAAAGGTTCCATCCATGATCTCCATGGTGAGATCAATGGATAGGATGTGAAGAAAAAGTGGTGAAAAGAGTGGATAAATGGATATCAAGAACTTATTAGTATGCACCAAGGCACTTGCAGCCATTGAACTGGAGTTCACTAAAATGTTGCATTGTTCATCTGTTTCAAATACAGTATTTTACTCTGCCCTTTGACTTAGGTGCTCAGACTAGCTCAGATTTGAAACAGTGACCATAAAAGAAGTAGTTACTGGAAAACACAGCCATAAAGTCTCATAAAAGCAGTAAAATTAAACAAATATAAATGATAAATAGTAGACACAATTATTCAGCTTCCGTGCATCCCAGTTTTTTAATAACATCAATTCATTGATAAACACTTGTTCATGGAAGTGTAAAACAGGGAGAATATATATTCTAGGATAGATAGATAGATAGATAGATAGATAGATAGATAGATAGACAGACAGATGTATGTTAGTGCTCTCATCATGACTTCTTTGATTTTTTTAATTTATCCTTCTAGCTCTGCTATTCATGTTTAGTTCTTTTGCATGGACAATTCTAGCACTTCAGAGAACTGGAGTTTTAGAAGATATATTAGTGTCTCGTTACAACAAGAAGAAGCACAGCAATGGGAATCTTTGAACTCCAGCCTGGTAACAAAGAACTGCAGTGCTACATAGTGACTAAAGCAAGGGTAGGCAAAGTCTGACCTTTCAAAATGTGAAACTGGATTGCAACTGCCATCAGTCCTAACCAGCACTGGTAAGGAATGTTAGGAACAGTAGCCTAATTCGTTCTGGAGAGCTACATTTTGCCACTGCTGGACAAAATCATAAAATGATAGTAAACACAAACTGTGCAACACTGGTCCTTAAGGATTTTGCACAAGGATACTTTCAGGACAATTAGTATTACTTAGAAATGGGCTAATTTTTTTGTGTCCTTTATACTATAATAATGATAATGATAATAATAATAATAGCAAATATTTATTTATATCCCACCTCTTCCGATTGAGGATCGAGGCGGGTAACAACAAAGTAAATACAATATACAACAATAAAAACAACAAGCCCCACAAAACTCCGACCCAACCCTCCCTCCCAAATATAAAATTAAACAGTAAAAAAATGTTTAAAAAGTACAAACAATACTAATATTAAGTATTAATATTAAAATTAAGAAAAACCAAGGGAAATTACCCCGAGAATTTTTTGAAATCATGGATATAATGGATCTACATGATGCATGGTGTTACAAATATGGGAAATCCAAAGACCTCACCTTTTTCTCCAATCACCACAAATCATGGTCTAGAATCGACATTTTTTTAATTTCCTCGACATTATGTCCTCAAATTAAAAAAATTGATACTATGCCTAAGACCTGGTCAGACCACAATCCCGTTTTACTCAAACTACAAATGCCCAGAAGAGAATTCTTTTGGCGATTAAATACTAGTTTGTTGAAAAATGTGGATTTAGTTAATGCAATTTTAGAAGAAATAATTATTTTTTCAAGGAAAATCCGAAGAAGGTAGTCCCAACCCAGATCGTCTGGGACACATTTAAGGCAGTAATTAGAGGACTGCTAATAAAAAAGAATTCAGAAATTAAGAATAAGAATGAGAGATTAGTGAATAAAATTAAAGAAGAAATATGAATAAGAGAAAAATACTTAATGACTCACCCTAAAGATGAAGAGAAAATTAAAGAAATCCAAATATTGCAAAAACAATTATCACAAGCTACGATGGAAATAACAGAAAAGAAAATTCACAAAACAATTTTTTTAAAAAATGCTGAGAAACCAGGGAGAATGTTGGCCCATTATTTAAGAAAAGAAAAAGCTAAAAGATCAACTCAGAAGATTAAAGAAGGAGATCAGATAATAACGGAGCAGGAAAAAATAAAACAGATTTTTAGACTCTTCTATGCTAAGCTTTATAAAGAACAACCCACAAGTAAAAAGGGGATTGAAGAGTATCTGAGCCACTGCAATATTCCTCAACTTTCAGAGATACAAAAGGAAAAATTGAATAAAGTCATTACCAAGGAAGAAATCCTTACAGCCATCAAAAAGGCTAAGCCAAATAAATCACCAGGCCCAGATGGATATCCTTCAGAATTTTATAGAACCTTCACTCAACAACTGTTAGGTCCACTACAGGAGGTAATGAATGGGATTTTAGATGGTAACTTGCCACCAACATGGACATTCTCACATATTACCATAATTCCTAAAGAGAGGAAAGAGCATAAGGACCCGGCAAACTTCAGACCGATTTCGTTGTTAAACACAGACTATAAAATATTTGTTTCAATACTTGCCGATAGATTGAAGGACATCCTTAATGATTATATACGAGAAGACCAGAATGGATTTTTGCCAAAAAGATATATTAAAACAAATATAAGAAACATTTTGAATTTGATTGAGTATCACCAAAAGAATATTGACAAGCAATTACTATTGATTTTTTAAGATGCCGAGAAGGCTTTTGACAAAATCAATTGGAATTTTATGAAGGAAGTTTTGGAAAAAATGGACATCGGAATGAATTTTCTACTTTGGCTTAACAAAATTTACTCTGAACAAAAAGCTAATATAATAATTAATGGCTCGAAATCAGATATATTTCAGATTAAATCGGGTGTACGGCAATGATGTCCTCTTTCACTTCTACTCTTTTTAGTAACATTTGAAATACTGCTATCTCAAATTAGAGGAGATAAAGAAATTGAAGGTGTGAGAATAAAAGGCTGGGAGTATAAAATTAATGCTTTCGCAGATGATTTGGCAATCTCCTTGAGGAATCCAAAGAAGAATATTGATGCGTTGATGAATAAATTGGAACATTATGGTAAAGTTTCAGGGTTTAAAGTGAACAAACAAAAAACACAGATGCTGACGATGAATATTCCAGATGATGACATACAGGAAATTCAAACGAAGACTGAATTTCAAATAATGAAGAAAATGAAATACTTGGGAATTGATCTAACAACAAGAAATATTGAACTATTTGACAACAATTATGAGAAGACGTGGAAAGGGATCAAAAGTGAATTGAACAGGTGGAAGAATTTAAAAATCTCATGGATGGGCAAAATTTCTGTAATTAAGATGTCAGTTCTCCCAAAAATCATGTACTTATTTCAAAATTTGCTAATTATTACAAATGAAACCCCCTTTAAAAAATGGAACAAGAGCCTATCTGACTTTATATGGAATGGCAAAAAGCTGAGAATTAAGATGAAGGTACTCTATGATGCAGTGGAGAGAGGGGGCTTGGCTTTACCCAATTTAAAGTTGTATTATCAGGCCTCGGCAATAACTTGGATTCTGGATTGGATAAGGTTGGAAAAATCTAAAGTTCTGAATTTGGAATTGGTTGACATGATATATGGCGCACATGGATACTTGATATATGAAAAAATTAAAGTCAATCAGGAATTTTGTAACCATCTTATTAGAAAGTCATTAATTAATGTACGGAGGAAAGTAAAACCTCTCTGGGTCCCTAAAATACCGTTATGGACTTCCACTAACAAAGCACTATTTAGAAATGAGAAAATGTCCTGTACAAAATGGCCAACTTACGAGGACATTACAACAATGAAAAAAGAACAAAGACGATTGAAATCAGAAGAAGAATTGGCCGCAGAGGGCTATAAGCGTATTTGTTTTTTATACAGACGACTAAGAGAAAGATTTCTGATCAATCAAAATATAACAGGATTAGGGACAGGAGATGTTGAATTTGAAAAAATAATAAAGGAAGAAGACAAACAAGAAATTTCTCGAGTATATAAATAATCATTAAAATTTGATTTGGAGCAAGAAATGGTTAAAAAATGCATGATTGACTGGGCTAGAGATATAGGACAAACTATACCGATGGAACAGTGGGAAAGAAATTGGAAGAAAAGAATGAAAAATACGCCAAATTTGGGACTCCGTGAAAATTTAATAAAAATGCAATATAGGTGGCATCTTACCCCACATGTTTTATCTAAAATTAATAAGAAGAACAATAATAAATGTTGGAAATGCGGCAAGGAGGATGGTACATATTACCATTGCTGGTGGTTTTGTGAAAAAGCACGAAGTTTCTGGTCAGACATACATGGGGCAATGACAGAAATATTAAATATTAATTTCAGAAAAGAACCCAAATTTTATCTACTTACCATGATAGAGCAATCGGAAGAAGTTAGAAAATTTGAAAAGTTGATTTTCTACATGATTTCAGCTGCCAGAATTTTATATGCAGGAGTTTGGAAAGACACAGTAATTCCAACCAAGGAGCAATGGTTAACTAAGCTATATGACCACATGGAATTAGATTGCTTAACTTTACTGTTAAAAGGGAAACTGAAAAATGATTTAAGGAAGATATGGCAACCCTTTATAGATTATATGAGACTTAAAAAGGGGAAATATTCTTCAATTTTATTTGATTATTAATCATTTGTGAAATTGATCAATGGTATGAAAAAAGCAAGTACTATTAATCTTATCACACTGGAAAAAAGATGTGTTAACATAGATTACTGAGGTTAACTAAGACATTTTAATGTGATTTTTTCACTGTGAGAAAAGAGTAAATATGAGAAAGAGCAGCAGAAATATGTTATTAGAATATAGAGATAACAGGAAAAACTAAGGAAGTGGAGTAAAACAAGTTTGAGAACATAATTTTGCATATAGAGATGCAGGTATGGGGTGGTGGAATACTTAATATCTGTATGTAATATGAAGTTATAAATATTTTATTTTTTGATTGGAAAACAATAAAGAATATTTGCAAAAAAAAGTACAAACATCAAAGTTAAAAACAAATCACACATAAGAAAAACAATAAAAGGGGGATTCAATTGATTCTGGACATTATCAACCGGGGAAGGCCTGCCGGAAGAGAAAAGTTTTTGTCACCTTTTTAAAAGCCTCGAGTGAGGATAATTGGCGAATCTCTTCCGGCAGGTCATTCCAAGCTTTTGGAGTGGTGACAGAGAAGGACCTCCGGGAAGTCACCGCCAGTCTGGACTTTCTACAGAGGATCGGAGTGTATGGGAAGGATTGTATGAGAGGAGGCGTTCCTTCAAGTAGACTGGACCCAGGCCATGTAGGGCTTTATAGGTAATAACCAACACCTTGTACTGTGCCCGGAAGCTAATAGGCAGCCAATGTAGTTATTTTAAAATAGGTGTAATATGGTCGAACTTGGATTTTCCAGCGATCAGTCTCGCTGCCATGTTTTGGATCAGTTGGAGCTTCCGGATATAGCACAAAAGTTGCCCCATGTAGAGCGCATTGCAGAAATCAAGGCGAGAGGTTACTAGAGCATGTACAACTGTTTCTAGGTCCCACTGCTCCAGGTAGGGGCGCAACTGGCATATCAGCTGAAGCTGATAGCAGGCACTCCTGGCTGTCGCATCAGTCTGAGAAGACAGTTGAAGCGACGAATCCAGGAGCACCCTCAAGCTGCGGATGCAGTCTTTCAGGGAAAGTGTAACCCCATCTAGAACTGGTGAACTTATCACCGTACCCGGATTGGGGTTACCTATCACAAGTACCTCCGTTTTATTTGGATTCAGCTTAAGTCTATTTTCCCTCATCCAATCCATTACTGACTTCAGGCAGTCATTCAGGGAGGAGATGCCCTCCTTGGTCACTGAAACAGTCCGAGACATAGAGAAATAAATTTGGGTGTCATCAGCATACTGATAACACCCCGCCCCATGTCTCCGGATTATCTCACCCAGCAGCTTCATGTAAAGGTTAAACAGCATGGGGGACAGAATGGCACCCTGAGGGACACCAGATGTTAGCTGTCTCATAGAGGAGCAGCTGTCCCCCAGCATCACCATCTGGAATCTGCCCGAGAGGTAGGAACGTAGCCACTGCAAAGCAGAGCCAGCGATTCCCAACTCTCTCAGGCGTTCCAGAAGGATACCATGGTCTATGGTATCGAAGGCCGCTGAGATGTCCAAGAGCACCAACAGGGCCACACTTCCCCTGTCAATGCACAGAGATCATCAACCAAGGCGACCAGGGCAGTCTGCACTCTGTATCCCAACCTGAAGCCAGTTTGAAATGGATCGAGATAATCGGTGTCATCCAAGACTACTTGGAGCTGGTTTGCAACCACCCTCTCGATCACCTTATCCAAAAAGGAAAGAAGAGATACTGGCCGATAATTGTTTTTGTCCAGGGGATCAAGGGAAGGTTTATTTAGAATGGGTTTCACCACTGCCAATTTCAGGCTCGATGGAAAACAACCTTCCCTGAGGGAGGCATTGATTATGGATTGGAACAACTTCAAAGTTGCCTCACCTCCCTGGATGGCCAGCCAAGATGGACAGGGATTGAGAGGGCAGTTGGTCTTTTTTAACCTTACTAAGCAGCTTGTCTACGTCATCAGTACTCAAAGACTGAAATTGATCCAAGATAACCTCATTAACGGAGTCACTAGATGCCTCTCTTGTTGACTCTGTACTAATGCCGGCGTTTAAGTCGGCCCTTATCTGAGAGATTTTATCTGCAAAGTGGTTGTTAAAAGCATCACAGCAGGCTCTCGTAGATTGAAAAAAAGGATTCAAGGTGGAAGGAATTTGAGTCAACTTCTTAACCACCTTGAATAGCTCTGCTGGACGGGACTTTGCAGACACAATAGATGCAGAATAGAAGGACTTCTTCGCTGCAACTTTTGCCATTCAATAGGCTTTAAGAAAAGTCCTATGACGTGTCTTGTCAGATAAACGTTGAGTCTTCCGCCAGCAGCGCTCTAGTCGTTGTCCAGCCCGCTTCATCCTTCAAAGATCTTCAGTGTACCAGGGATTTCGATTTGGAATGGGCTGGGGAAAGGACACTTGGAAATGATTGTGTCGATAGCCTTGGAAAGATCTTTATCCCAGGTGGTCACCAAGGTTTCGACAGAATTGCCGATGTTGCCTTCCATTGAAACCCCTAGGGCTTCTTGGAACCTTTTGGGTTCCATCAGCCTTCAAGGGCAGACCATTCTAATAGGTCCACCATCCCCAAGGAGTTTGGGGATAGTTGCCTTCAGTCCAATCTTGACCAGGAAGTGATCCGTCCATGACAGAGTGGAGGTGGAAAGCATTTCCGCCCACGGATATTCCTGATCTGTACAAAAGACCGCATCGAGGGTACGGCCTGCACAGTGTGTCGGCCCAGAGACTATCTGAGATAGTCCCATGTTAGTCCTGGCAAACATGAACTCCCGAGCTGCACCAGTGAGATCAGAAGAACTGGTCTCAAGGGGGATGTTGAAGTCCCCCAGCACAAGAAGCCTGGGGGTCTCCAACACCAGCTGCAAGACCAGTTGTGTCAGCTCGGCTAGGGAGTCTGTTAAGCTATGGGGTGGTCGATAAACCAACAGAATCCCCAGGCTATCCCTGGCCTTCAGGCAGAGGTAAATATACTCAATGTGGTCAGTTCTACGGATAGGTATCCTGGTCAAGGTGAAGTTGTTTTTGTGGACCATGGCAACGCCACCTCCTCACCCACTTTCCCTTACCTGCTCATTAACGGTATACCTGCCTGGGAGGGCTTGCGCCCAGGTGACACTACTGTCATCCCCCAGCCAGGTTTCCGTGAAACAGGCCAGGTCAACTCCCTCATCTGATAAAAGATCATATATCATATGAGTTTTATTCTTCACCGACCTGGCGTTACATGAGAGCAGGGACAGGTTCTGTGGATGGATAGGCACATTCTCCAGCTCTCTCGGGTTAACAGGGTGACAGGAAGGAGTGATAGATATTAAAACATCAATCATGCCTTCCTCTATGACAGTATCCCACCCTGTTAGCGCCATACCTCCCGTTTCCCTGTACAACTCCGATAGGTGTTTCACAAATATTATCACAGAACCCAACAGTATTCCCCTGTTCCCTGCCTCCCTCCATGCATCACCATGAGGTAGAAAATGGTGTCATAGAGGCTTAGAGTCTACAGACTGCAGGAGCAGCAGAATGATAGCCCTGAAGGACAGGGTGCCTTTTAAAGCATCCTTCCCTTGCACTGCTACCAAGGCCAGCCTCATAGCCTGGTGGAATGGGGGAAGGGAAGCTCAGCATCTTCAGACTGCAGGAGCAGCAGAGTGATGGTCCTGAAGGAAGGGCTGAAGGAAAGGCTGCCTTCCAAAGCATCCTTCCCTTGCACTGCTGCCAAGGCCACCCTCGTTAGCCCTTGTTACCTAGACAGTTTACTTGTTTTCCAGTCTTAAAGAACCATCTCTTTCCAAAGGATACTGAGACCAACAGGAAAGGAGAGAGTGCATTTAGCATAATCTAATATGTGGTTGCAGGGAACATGTGAAAGTCTTTTTCTGTTGTAACTGAGGTTGGGATAGTTCTGCCTAGGCTCTTCCTTGATATTATTCTGATGTCATTTGAAAACATTCTTCTAATGAAATCATCATAACAAATATCAATTTATTGACCTCTCCTTGATTCTAATACTATCACGAAGCAGTGTGCAGCAAATTAAAACAACATCACAATTTTTTTTTAAAAAAAATTAAAGCATGTTAAAATGCAAATGTTACTGTGGCATTAAATATTAAATAACATATTTAATTAAACACTAAATAATGATATAACTATTGACAATTAATGGTATTTATATCAGTGGCTCAGAAAAGACTTCACAGGCTGAACAATTTATTCTGTTCAGGCCTGTGTGAAGTGGTGTGTCGGTGTGTAGGTGAGTGTGTGTGGAGTCAATCACCCAAAACTGATGAGGGTTGATGCCTTGCAAATATCAGAAAACAGGGTATTCCAGAAAAAAAAAAAAAAAAAAAGGGGGGGGGGGAGGACACTACACAGAAGGCTTACATCCAGATTGCTGACAGATAGCACATCATTGGGTAAGCAGCAAGGTTTTGTCTCATAACCTCAGTGATCATATGGGTCTATAAATATTAGCCTGATCAAAGTTTTATCAAACCTAGCTATCACATGGTTGGGTTTTTAAAGAAGTTGTGTACTTACATTCAAGTCAATATGCTGACTGATATTACATTATATGTATTTCAGTATCAAATTGTTTTCTTTTAAATGCACCATGAAAAGGACCAGGCTAGAGAGAAACAGTGGTCTGTGGCAGGACAACATTAACCTTAGTCTGGCTGCTTTTTGTTTGCTTTTGGATGAGTACAAAGTAGTTATTAGAAGAATGTAAGGAAAAATCAAAAATGTTCTCATGCTTGGCATATATCAATTAAGTAAGCCCAATAAAGGCAGAACTGTTAAAAGATAAATTCATTTGTACAACCTCCCTTATTTTGGTGAAACAAATGCATATAACAGTGTGTGTTGTGCAAAATTTTCCACATAAAAGTAATTCACACAAAACCAAAGCTTTTGAACATTTTTATGCAAGTGATTTTTTTTAAAAAAAGTCAGAGTCAAAAAAGGTGAACAATGCTGGCAAATGATTGTAAAATTTCCTGATTTGAAATTATTAATCTTTTATGTAAGAATGAAATCAGCAGATTTTCATCCGAAACCCAATAATTTAGAGAGAGAGAGAGAGAGAGAGAGAGAGAGAGAAACAGATAAACTGACTGTAATTGTCCATAACAGCCATGTTGTTTGAAGACAAAAGGTGTGCTCATAATATATTACACTGTAAAACTGCACTTAAAAAACAAAGAGGAAAGGTATGATTCTGTGTTGTAGTGAAAGAACTGTATAAAACATTCCTAAAGAGGCTTGCTACTGCAGGATACCCAGTGTGAATAAATAGTGTTTTTTCTGATTTTTTTTTTAGCCTTTGCTAAAACCTGTTGGTGATGAATTTAAAACTACCAGAAAGATTCTCCACCCCAAGTTTTTCCTTTGAGCAAAGACATTCAGAGACAGCACGGTTTGAATAAGATGATTCTTCAAATGCATCCTGAATTTTAATGTGTAAGCCTGCATGCCCATGAGAACTGTTAATTAATTATATGATACAGTAGAAATTGGGTTGCTGTTATTTCATTGCTAATATAGCTCAGGCAAACCAAGAAGAGGCTTGATGACTCCAGTGTATGTTGGATATTATTCTGGTTATTTCACTTGGGCTGATACTGTTAAAACCTCTGTTTCCCTGTGCACATGCAACAGGTGCATATGGAAAAATTCTCATACAACTAAGGAGAGCCTTTTTCTATCCTTTTCCTCACGATGTCTTGATCACAGATAAATGCATAGGCAAGCATCACAACAGAAAATTTGTGATTGTTCTGTTCCAGGCAAGACTAAGGTTGGATGGGCTCAGGAAGCAAAGTCCAAAGTCCAGGCATCTAGACCAGTAGTTCCCAACCTTTGGTCCTCCAGATAATTTAGACTTCAGCTCTCATAATTCCTGGCCATTGGCTAAGTTGGCTAAATTGACTTGGGCTTCTGCGGATTGAGGTCCAAAACAAATGGAGGACCAGTAGTGTCAGTAGGGGGTGTGGGAGGTTCGGACTGTGCTAGATGACACCCCAGAGACCCCCCCACCTCACCCCATCCTTCCTTGACACAGCCCAGTTTTCCTCAGAAGAGAACTGGGCCACAGCAAGGAGCCAGGCCAAGCATGTGCATACCCCACACACCTCCCTGCCATGGCAAGTGGGAGGGGTAGGGCTTCCAGAAGGAAATACGGGAAGGCCAGGCTCAGCCTTGCTGAGTGTGCACACACCCCTCTGCCCCTCCTTGCTGCAGCCTGATTTTCCTCTGAGGAAAACCAAGCCACAGGAAGGAGGGTTGGGGTGTGCATGCACTCAGCAAAACTGAGCTCGGCCTCCCCACACCTCCTTGTGGAAGCCCTGCCCATTCTGCTTTGAAGCCCCACCCCCTGAACTGGGTAACACCAGAGGTAGGCATGCCACTGTGGAGGACCAACGGTTGGAAACCACAGATTTAGAGTATTAGGTTCTGACTAGGAAGCAGGTAGTCAGATAATGGCAAATCCCAAACAAAATCAAAAGACAATATGGGAGTTAAGTTAGCACAATCCTCTCAGGGAGCGGGAAATATCAGTGAGTAGGCCTCAGAACCAGGGGTAAGAAGAAGTTTTGAACCAGTCTAGTCCAGCTGGAGATCAAGCGAGGCACTGAAAGGTAGTTCACATACATGGTCTGCCATAAATCATTTGGACATCAGGGTAGATGCTTGAAAAATCAGTATATTGTTTGTGGTTGAGCCAGTTTCAGATCAAAATTCCAAATGGTGAGGGCGAGAGCTTTGTCTAAGCAAAAAAGAAGGGCTGTATATCTCGCCAGGAAATAATGTTTTAAAGGGGGTGGGGAAATAGAAGCTCTGGCTAGTAAGTTCTGAGGCAGGAAAGAAAAGGCAGAAAAGTGAAAAGGTAAGGAACTGCTGCTAAGATTCCTGTATTATTGTTTTTTAAGGGATAGGTAAAAAGAGATAGCTCTCTCATGTACTAATAGTATGATTACAAAAATAAAGAAAAGGAAGCTGGCATCGTGTTAGTGATGCACAATGTCTTTCTCTCACCCCCCCCCCCTTTAAATATTTTATTGATTATTAACACATATCACAAAGCACATAACATTCACTATCAAATATAGCCACACAAACTCATACAATACAAACATTACATTACATACATTGCACACATTATTTACATTATTTACAGTGATTCATAATGTCTCTCATGCAGCTACCCCAACCCCTTCAAAACTGCGGTGAGGGGAAGCCCATCTTTTTAGAGGGTGATGGAGGAGTATCAGGCTATGTTATTGTGGCATGATAGACAATAATGATCTTTTAGGATGCCTCATTTTGTTGGGTGTCTACATGTATGGAAATCTCCAGCCACCTCCCACTGGTCTTTACTCTCTACCAGCCACTAAATGATCATTTTGGGGTACCCTGCAAGAGAACAGAGAGAATTGCAGGAAGTGAGAGGGGAGCGGGGGCATAGTTCCATTTTGGCACACCTTTAGGTTCTGTCTCCCATGCAGCATCTCAGTCAAAGAGCTGGAAAACTGGAGACCCTATGGATCTCTGTGGGGTACCAGGAAAGGATGTATGGAGCACCAGCTTCACTTCATCTAGTAAAATATAAAAGAATAAATCAAAGTTCAAAACCAATTATAATCATATTCATTATAAACCAGGGGTAGGCAACCTGCGGCCCGCGGGCCGGATGCAGCCCGGCAAGGCCTTGGGACCGGCCCCAGCCCGGTACTGCCGCCAATTGCCGCTGGGGCCTTTGGGGGGCAATTGTCTATAGAAGCCTCAGAAACATGCATTTATATTAACATTTTTTTAAAAATCAAATTTTTTCACGTGTCCTCCATTTTTTTAAAAAAAGTGTCTTCCATTTGAAAATTTTGTCCTACATTTGTCCTGGTTTATTTATATATATATATTTTAATTTTTTAATTATTTATTTTTTGGCTTCGGCCCCCCAGTTGTCTGAGGGACAGCAACCCGGCCCCCGGCTCAAAAAGGTTGCCTACCCCTGTTATAAACCATTACAAAATAAAATGAAAGTGAACCCATTAGTAAATACTAAACCATAGGTGGGCAATTGAGCAGAGGATGAGGGCCATTTTTCCTCCTTGTGCCAATCCAGCAAGCCACAGCAGCTCATTTTGGAGAATTCAAATTGATGTGATATCACATCGTTTCTGGTTGCCATTTAGCCAATTTTTTTTCTTTTGGTGTTTTGGGGAGGTTTAGGGGCTTTGTAGTGTTGGGGAACTGCATTTCAGGTGACTTTGGATACCTTTCAGCAGTTTGAGGGCAAAAAAGTAACTCCAAGACTACCCTTCCAATATCTTTAAATTTGGGGGGGGGGAGGTTGGGGGAATCTGATATGTCCCAAAAATCACACTTTGCCCAACCTGGCATTACTTTTTAAATGCATGAAAGCATTTTCTCTATAGACTGACAAGAAGCTGCCCCTTTCTGCCCAGGATTGGTGCTGCGGTACCCAAATGCTGCGGCACCAATCTGGCCTCTGTAGAGCACAAAAAGGAGCCAGATGCAGTACCAGAGGTGTGTCATCATGGTATGCCCTGTGTAAATGGGTGTGTGCCAAGATGGCGGCCTGCAGGCAGCAGTAGGGCTTTGAGCATGGGGACGCTCAGCCCTTATCCCGCCAACAGCCTGGTGCTTCTCACTGGTCTGTAAAGGGCCTGACTGAAGATTTTTCCATTGAATTGTTATGCTTCTACTAAAATGAAAGTATTACTTTTTAAATGTCATCTCACATTCATTGTAGATATCTGGTTGCTTCAATTAAGAATGAGGTTTCCTATTACCCTGTGAGGAAACAGTGTTACTAAATATGCTTCACTATCTGCAAATAGAAATGTGATTCCAAGCCTGTACAAGTGAGTCAGCACCTGAAGCTTTGATCATGCAATGTGAAATTGCAGAAAAAATAAATAAAATTTCATTTATCAAAAAATAAATGAATTGCAAGGGAACACAGCTGGCTAAACAGTCTTAACCCAATAGATATATTCTGGGAAAGGAATGGATATTCAACATGCACATAACTGTTAATAGTTCCCATCTCCGTAAGTTGAGGCGCATATTATCCCAGAATGTAAATGTTATTTTGGGACCTGTGGCAGAAAATCTCACAAGTATATCTACCATTTCAGTAAAAATATGATCATAATAATTAAATGATTCCCACGTTACTGCCTTTTTTATTATACATATAATTTCCTGCATGAAGAAGTGTGATCATTCTGTCTAATGGTAGGGTACAATAAACTTAACCACTGATATTATACTAAAAATAAACCTTATATTTCCAAGAGACACTTGTGAACACTTTTCTTGAGAATTTTCGGATGTGTAAGATCATTAGAAAAAGGGTCTGAAAATCCCTTCTGTTGAATACTATGAATGGTTCTTGGACTCCAATACAAAAGCTGGTACACTGATGCACTTCTACCCTTGAACCACACTGTATCTGCCAATCTGACCTACATTAGCAATTCTTCTGTGGTCAACATCACTATCAGTTCAGTGTGATGCAGCAAGAAAGAAACACTCAACTGGTCACTTGGCCAATATCAGTGAAAAGATTACAAAACCCCAAAAAACAAACCATATTACATGACTTTTCCACATGCAGCCAGTAAAAAACAGACTTCAAATTGACTGGGTAAGCCAATGCTGCACAAAGAGTAAAACAGGAAGCACAAGAGGACAAATCACACTTCATCATTGCCGTTTCAATCCCTCTATGCCCAGAGGACTGATTTTGCAGCCAGCCTCCTCTTTCATGAGTCTGGAAGCAAAAGATGTCATCCTACCCTTCAAGTATAACTGAGGATAGATAACTGTCTATAGTCATCCACTGATCACATTTTCTCCTTCCCCCAGCTCTTGGTAAGAATCAGATGTTGCTGGACTGCTTCTCCCAGTAAAATTAATCAATATATATGAGGAATACTAGAAGTTGTAGTCCAGTAATATCTAGAGAATCATATGATCCCCAACTATGGTGTAGATCCTTTCTGGTAAGTATATTCAGTATATGATGTCCTTTGGCTTTACAGCCAGTGCTTCCCTATATATGTCTGTGGACTGTGGCTGGGATTACACATCATTGTAAAATGTTGACTTTGCTGAATTCTGCCTTGCTGTTGTGTCCAAAGAAAGGATATGAAAAATGCTACCAGTTTTTCTGACCCTCAAAAATAAAGGGTGTTTTCACACCTCTGTTAAAAGAAACAGTCAGCCACTATAGTAATAGTCAAAGGGATAGCTGTGTTAGACTGTTTCAGCATAAAAAGGCATTAAGGAACTCAGTATTATCTTTGAGGCTGAGGTCCAAAACATACTGCAGAAATAGTTTTGAGACCACTTCAACTGCCCTGGATCAGTGATAGGGAATGCTGGGAATTGTAGTTATTGTGGCACCAGAGCTCTCTGACAGAGAAGGTTAAATGTCTCACAAAATTAGTTCCCAAACTTCTCTAGCATTTGACCAGTGCAGCTAAAGCAGTCTCAAACTGAATTACTTCTGCAGTGTATTTTGGACTTGATTGGTTTATTTTAGGGTGAGCTTTCATGTGCATCAATCCACCCTCACCCCCACCCCTCATTTATACAAAAAAGTAGATGGATAGCTCATGCTAGAATAAACCAGTTAGTCCCTCTATGTTAACCACATTTTGTACAAAATAGTTTGGGGTCTGCACAAAGCCAATACTTTCTGAAGAGAACTGGGTTATTTTGCACAGAAGGCTTTTTGTGTGTATGTGTGAAAACTCAAGGTTTTATTTCTTTATTTATTTAATGAACATGAAAAGAAGATAAAGAGATTCCACCTAAATTTTAGGAAGAACACCTTGACTGCAAGAGCCTTTTGACAGTGTAACAATTTGCCATAGAGAGTTGTGGACTATTCTTCTTCAGATATTTTCAAACAGAGGTTATATGGCCATCTTTTGGGAATGTTGTATGCCAGCATGGCAGGGCTTGGACTAGGTGGCCTTTGAAGTCACTTCCAGCCCTATGATCCTACGATTTCCCATAGAAAACAAACCAAACATAATTAGAGGTCTTGTTTTTCTTTTGGGTTATAAACTGGCTTGATTCCACCATTGACCCCAGAAGTGTGACTTTTCTCTAATTTTCTCATTTGTCCATCCTGAAATAGGAGCTAACAAAAGAGGTGGGAAAGAAGTAGACTAGCTTTCTCCAGACCATGGCTCATAGTTAAATCAACCAATATGTCTAACATTAAGCATGGCTTAGTCTGATGTCTAAACATGACTTATTTGCCACAGACCTTGAAATGCTGGGATTGCTTTCTCTCAGGAAAAAAAAACCCTTTACATCTTATTAACCTGCAGAAGACGAGGGCTGCATCTACACTGTAGAATTAATATAGTTTCATACTGTGTTATCAGTCATGGCTCAAAGCGATGCAAATGTTAGGATTTGTAGATTTCAGTGCTATTTAGCTTTCTCTGTCAGATGGAGTCATGACAATTAAAGCAGTGTTGAACTGCATTAATTCTGTAGTGTGGCAGCAACAGCCTTGGATAAATTCACTTACCTCGAATTACTTTGTTGGAGATATTGCTGTAATAAGTAATTTTCAGATTGAAATTATGTATCGTAGTTTTGAAACCTGTACACATCTGAAGCTTCCCTGAGGCATTTCTAACTTTGAAAATCTGATCCAATGTTATGTCATTCAGTGCTCATTCATGAGTGCTTCTGCAAATTTATAACTCTTGAAAGAAAACTTCATATTTACTTTTAAGAACCAAATATGACAACTTCACGGTGTGAAGTGTATACATTATAGTCAGCAATGTGGTATCTTAAATGCAGAAGGAAAACGTTTAAACAAACAACTTAGAAATGAGCCAACCAATTTCCATATGCTACAATTCCTCTGTGCAAATTTCATAAAGTTTATATCTTGTCTTTTATCTTCTTTGAACACAGTATCACCTTGAATGGAATCTTTATTATAGATAAATCTGTATTCTCAGGCCTCACAGCAACATCAATGCCAGGTATTTTTGTTTTAAAAAAACACAGAAGCATGAAATACTACTTTACTCAGATGCACAGGGAGACCACAAGATTTCAAAACCAGTGATTTTCTCATCTGAACTCAGGTGAAAAACAAAACACTTAAGACTGTGCTAGAAAAACATTCTGTTGCTTTTTGACATTGGGTTCCCCCCCCTAACTTTTTTATGCTTTTCCAAATGAAAACATTCTATGAATGATTCCTTGGAGGTAGAACTCAATCTATTCAGTGGGACTAACTTCCTAGTATGCATATTTAGACTTGGAAGATGATATTCAAATCCTGCTTTCTCCACAGTAAGCATTGTTGAATGCAGCAGAATTTCTCATTATCCATGCATAGAACTGCACTGTATATCAATAGATAAAAAGAATACACACACACATCTCTGTGTTTCTGTATGTGTCTGTGCATGTGTATGCTAGGCATGTGCTTCAAGATTTTCTGCAAACATGTGCTTACTATTTTATTGTGTGCCTTCAAGCCATTTCATAGAATCATAGAATCGTAGAGTTGGAAGAGACCACAAGGGCCATCCAGTCCAACCCTCCTGCCATGCAGGAAATCTCAATCAAAGCATACCGGACAGATGGCCATCCACAATCTGTTTAAAGACCTCCAGGGAAAGAGACACCACTACACTCCGAGGGAGTGTGTTCCACTGTCTAACAGCCCTTACTGTCAGGAAGTTCCTCCTAATGTTGAGGTGGAATCTCTTTTCCTGGAGCTTGCATCCATTGTTCCGGGTTCTGTTCTCTGGAGCAGCAGAAAATAAGCTTGCTCCCTCCTCAATATGATATCTTTTCAAATATTTAAACAGGGCTATCATATCACCACTTAACCTTCTCTTCTCCAGGCTAAACATCCCAAGCACTCTCAGTCGTTCCTCATAGGGCATGGTTTCCAGGCCCTTCACCATTTTAGTCACCCTCCTTTGGACACATTCCAGTTTCTCCACATCCTTTTTGAATTGTGGTGCCCAGAACTGGACACAATATTCCAGGTGGGGCCTGACCAAAGCAGAATACAGTGGCACTATTACTTCTCTTGATCTAGACACTATACTTTTATTGATGCAGCCTAAAATTACATTGGCCTTTTTAGCTGCTGCATCGCACTGTTGACTCATGTTCAACTTGTGGTCTACTTGGACTCCTAGATCCCTTTCACATGTAGTCTCATTCAGCCAGGTGTCTCCCATCCTATATATGTGCATTTTATTTTTCCGCCCTAAGTGCAGTACCTTACATTTCTCTGTGTTGAAATTAATTTTGTTAGTTTTGGCCCAGTTTTCTAGTCTAGTCAGGTCATTTTGAATTTTGATCCTGTCCTCTGGGGTATTAGCTACTCCTCCTAGTTTGGTTTCATCTGCAAATTTGATAAGTACGCCCCCAATTCTGTCATTTCCTACTTATGGTGACCCTATCAGAGGTTCTTCTTGGTTCAGAAGGGATTTATGTTTGCCTTCTTCTGTGACTTACCCAAAGTGAACTAGTGGGTTTTCATGGCCAAGTGGGAATTTGAACCAACTGTCAAACTAGTACACCATGCTGGCTCTCAAAGGATATGCAGGAATAGATAAAACACATATATTGTTTCAAGAGTACCTACAAACAGGTTTTAGTAAAACAGGTGAAATTGCTGATGTAATTGAAATGCAAATTAAAGAATCCTGATATGGTGAATGAATAAAGTCACAATTTCCTTTTAAAGAATGTGTGAGTGTGTATGTACCCTCTGGAACTGATTTTAGGAGGGTGTAATATAGCTACTGTGTGTGTGAAATGAGAACATTGTCCCTCAAATAAGGATCTTGCTCTCCTAATGGAATTTTCCTTCAGTCCACAAATTTCTAACATTGAGAAGAAGAAGACATTAAAAATTGTTTACACGCAGAACTCTTAGATTTGCTGTGTTTACATTCCTTTTGTAACTTTGCTTGCCCCTTTTCTGTGGGTGCCTAATCAGAATTTCCAAATGCTCAACTGGGGATGAAGGAAAAATCCATTGGGTGGGTAGGGGTAGGAATGCCTTCCTTTTGTCGCCTTCCATGTAGCTACTCACCTGCTTTTGGGGAAAGGAGAAAACAATTTCACTCACAAATGGTGTTCAGTCAGTGGGACAGAACTCATTTTCTTTGCAATAAGAACACAATCTGCATTACTTGGAAATAATGCTCAGTATTGTTATCATATTTCCATCTTATGGGCATTTTAAGCAATCTGATTAAAGGGCTATGAGGAAAGATTTCAACATTTATGGCTCTTTAGCTTAGGGGAAAAAGATGAGTAAGGGGGAGACACATTAGAAGTGTATACAATTATATCAAATGTGGATAAAGTAGGACCCATCTTTCTCCATTTTGCAGAATAGTATGAATTTTCCACTGGTGGAAGAGTTCATATAGAGAAAAGGATAATTTTTTTCATATATTCAGAGTTAAACTGTGGAATTCACTACCACAATATGTAGTGATGGATACCAACTGGGTTGTCTTCGAAAGAATACTGAACAAATTCAAGGATGCCAAAACTATAAGTGGCTGCTAGTCATGATGATGATGATGGTGATGATGATGATGATAATTTCTTACCCAGCTCTCTCCATGGTTCGAGGTGGGAAACAACAACAAATCAGCAATGAACAACATCAATTAAAACATATGAATTAAAACATGCAATAGTTTAAAAGGACAAATAAGACATACAGATTTTTAAAACAGTCCACAATTAAAATTCAGCATCTAAATTCACAATTTAAACATCATCTGGATAAGCCTGCCAGAAGGGACTGGCTTTCAGTGCTGTTTTAAATTTGAAAAGCATGTTCAGCTGTCAAATCTTTTCTGGCAGGCCATTCCACAGTCTAAGGGCATCTGATGGCATTATATGGCTGCATATTATATTCAGAGCCAGATATGGCATGCTTCTATGTAGCATTTGCTCATAAATATAAATGGGAGGGTGCTGTTGCATGGGCCTCTTTCATGCTGTATAACTATAGCACATTGATACCTCTTGAACTGGCATAGTTGTGCAATCCTGGGATTTGTAATTTAATAAGGCACTAGACCATTTGGGCAGAGAATTCTAAATATCTAATGGAACTACAAATCTCAGGGTTCCATTGGCTGGAGCCATAGGCATTAAAGTGGTATGAAAGTGTAATAATTGTCTAGTTTCAAAGAGACCCTGCTTGTGGACATGCCAGAAGCATGTGGTTGACTACTATGTGAATAGAAAACTGGACCAGAGAGGTTTTGGTCTTGTCCACTATCACTCTTAGGTCTGTAAGAATAACAATTATCACTTAAAAACACTAAGTATCAAAAATGAAGGATTACTGAAGAATTATATACCATTATATGAGGAATGAATACAGTGGACCCTTGTTATCCGCTGGGGTTTGGTTACAGGAACCTCCGTCAATAACAAAATCCGTGTATGCTCAAATCCCATTAAATACAATGGCATAGCAAAATGGTGTCCCTTATATAAAATGGAAAAATCAAGGTTTGATACTTAAAATGTATACTTTTTTTGAATATTTTCAAGCTGTGGATACTTGAATACATGTACAGTGGTACCTCGGGTTACGAAATTAATTCGTTCCGCCGCCGCTTTCGTAACCCGAAAAGCCTTCGCAAGCCGAAAACCCATAGGCGCTAATGGGGAAAAGCCGCGATTTCGTGTGAAATAGCGCCGAAAAGCACCAAAAATTTTTTCGTAACCCGAAAAAACCTTCGTAACCCGGAACAGTTATTTCCTATGGGATTTTTTCGTATCCCGGAAATTTCGTAACGTGGGTATTTCGTATCCCGGGGTACCACTGTATTTAAAAATCAGTGCATAAGAAGGGCCAACTGTACAAACTTTTGAAATCTGTCAATTTTTGTTGTTTTCTGCAGTCAGTCAAAGATTGACCAAAAATGGTCTTCTGAAGCTCTGCAAATGCACAGCACAGGGAAAATTGCATTTACCACAGTATTTGAAAAGGGAGCAGTGACGATAAATTAACAGCAGGTGTAACAATTACCAAAGGCAGGCAGCTTACTCAGAGGCACGCACAGACTTCAGAGGCATGCACAGACTAACATCTGCCTGCTGTGTTCTGCTTTCTGTTGTCTCACTAGGTTATAATGTAATTTTGAAAAACACAACTTCCCTAAGAAAGTAGTTCTGAGATCCTTTGTTTTGAGCAAATCAGTTTTACTTTCAGGACTTCTGTCTCCCCTGCAAGAGAAGCTCTCTTTGAGTAACTACCTCTGCATTGTAGCTCAGTGCATGGAAATGGAACATTATGTCACGTCAATAGATAACAAAATACCCTAACTTGCCCATTCTGTTGCCCACTGGGAACTTCCATAGTCAGAGATGCGGCACTGTACATTAATCTTCCCAGCTTTACACAGGACATCTGTAACTCAATTCCCCTGCATGCTCAAAATCTAATATGTCCAATTTCTGTAAGATAAGAAACAAGGATGATATTGTTAATCAGTCACATATTTCTCACTGGGAGTCAGGTTCAGGAACACAACACTGCAGCATGGAGGATAAAATAATAATGTAGGGTGAAAGTCAGAAATGTATTAAGGACAATAACCTTGTTATAATTGAAGAATTACTTGGGGAAAAGAAGCAAAGAGGAATGATTCCTGCCAGGTTCCCTCTGGAGTGCTAGAATATTTGACAGCATTAAAAAAAATGGTATAACAAATGATTCAAACACAAATGTGTATCACTTGATAACTTGTTGTTTCATTTCTCTCTGTCTCACAGCTGGGGATGTTGCATTGCCTTCACTGAAAATCATCACAACTGATCTCTAATGAGTAATATGGCTAGTTTATACATGCATTTGAGATTCCATCATTAAAACAACACTCACTCAATAAATGAAAGTTTATGTATGAAGTTCATTATAATATGTTCAGTTTATGGACAAATGGAAGAAATAAGACTGTGCTTCTTAATAAAGATGACACATTTCTTTTCAAACAAACCATGTTTGGATTTGGCGTTTTTTTCTGAATAAGGAATGTGCCATGTTGCTATATCTCTTGGGCTTTGGAACACCGTCCTAAAGACCATAGGGGTGATGCATTAGGAGTGAAATTTGAACACAAGTACAACATAAAACTAAACCTAAGTGTCTAAGTCTAATTGCTAGTGGTATTTACATAATTTCTGATTTACAACAGGTTTTCAATTACAATAGGCTCGCTGAGTGACTTCCTGAACTGTAAATCAACACTTATTCTCTTCCCTGACTGAACTTCTGGAAATGAAGCTGTATTGGGTCCTGTGTCAGGAGAAAAGTTTTAATTTATTAAATTATTAAATTAATACAATTATTATTGCAATTAAATTATTGTACTAAATTAATACTTTAATACAAGTTGTGTGTGTGCGTGTGTGTACAGAGACTCTGGTGAATAAAGGAAAAAAAATAAAGAATCATAAAAATGCCTATTATTACAATGAAAAGGCTGCTGTTGATCCAGCTGAACTGAGATCAGTTAATGGAACAGTTTGTGGAGGTCAGAAGTGGATGTTTATGATGAAGTATCCATTGATCTCTAACTCCTGACTCATGCAAAATGAGGCAGAAGAACCTTTAGATACATGGCATCTTTTGATGACTGTTTTGTCTTTATAATAACCATCCCATTGGTTTCAACTGCAAGATAGTCATCTACTCTAGGAATGCTGTATTTTTGCTTTCCCCAGCATCTGGATGTGTGGTGTGTGTCCAGGGATCTGCTCTTGACATTCCCATGCAATGCTCCCCTCTCCTGTCTCTTACAACCATTGGAATAGTGGCATTAAGGCATCCACACTGGTAGAGTGTTCCACTGATAATCAAAGGAGAAAGTCCACATTGTATCTTCCTCTCTGGTCCTGGAGCTCGAATCCCACACTATCCTGTGGTCCTTGTGAAACCCTCCCAAGGATCATAGGATTATATTGTACATTTTGTGGAAAATATCCTGTTATGAATGCCTTAATAAAACATAAAGGCTGTACAGACTGGCAGTGAGCACCAGCATTGAGGTGACGTGGGGATGAGGCATTTGGATGATGTCCGTTCCAAAGCCACGCCAATGCTGGTGTCTCGCTGCCCACTTGACCGCATAGTGGGCAGCACTGAGACACTCCTTTGGTGCAACATTCACATATCACATGCCAAAAGTAGTGCCCAAAAGTCCTGCCATGGTAGCAAGGGTGCCCTTTTTCTGGGCCAAAAAGAAGCAACATTTTTTTGCTTCTTTTTGGCCTGGAAAAATGATGGATTGGAACCGCAACCCTGATCTGTTGCTCAAAGGAGTGGCAGCAAGCCACTCCTCTGGGGCAGTCTGTTTCGCCCCATAGTGACCTTGGACAAGTTGCATGATCTCAGCCTCAGAAGAAGGAAATGGCAACTCTCTCTGAACAAATCCTGCCAAGAAACCCCTATGATAACTTTGCCTTAGGTACACCATAAGTCAGAAATTATTTGAAGGCACACAACAACAGCAGCAGCAACAACAACAACATGAGTTTTTAACAGTATATAATGGTAAAGAGGTGAAATATAACAGATATGCACACCACACAGCCTAGAGCACCATACACCTGCATTATTATTTTTTTGATGTTCACTCTCCTTATTCCTTACTCACAATATGGGTGTATCCACACTACAGAATTAAAGTAGTTTGACACCACAGTATCTGCCATCCTATAGAATCCTGGGTTGTCTGTCCTTTCTGCCCAGTCTGTCAGAGAGGTCTGGTGCCTCACCAAACTGCAAATCCCAGGATTTTGTAGCATAGAACCATGGCATTTAAAGTGGTATCAAACTGTTTTAATTCTGCAGTATAGGTACACCTTAAAAAGAAACATGAATGCAGCAGTGCCACTGGGTTTCATATTGAGTTTCACCACTATGATTGGGTAGCTTTTTCAGGCAATGGCATCATTAGGTGAAGCCAAACCAGTAAGTAACTCATGGTGTCACACCCACACCTCATTGACCTCTTCCTATACCACACCATAATGTTTTGGTGCTAATGTTACTCATAAATCTTAATTCCCATATATCACTGAATGTAAATAGCTGTGACATAAACAACTAGATAAGTTAAAATTATACCTTTTAATTACAGTGTTATATACACAGCCTAAATGTATTTACATGTACATAGTTTCAAGTGGTTAAAGTGAAAATTTGGTAAAATGTGATTTTTTAAAGACTTTAAAATTTAAAAAAACCTTATTTATTTAAAAAATAAAAATAATAATTTTAATCTTTATATATTACAAAAAAACAAACACCATATCTTCCACATGAGCTCCAACATTTAAAAGGGATGCAGGTGAACACCACAGACCATTTCTGCCAAAAGGGAGATGTTTGAGGAGCCGTGGTGTCACCTCACCTGGTTTGGCCCACTCCCCTCACAACCTCTAGTAACTCCCCTGCTTCCAGGCACCTCATGGATTAAGGCATAACTTTGGTGTAATTTAGACTAGTGGATAAATTTAACAAATTGAACATGGAAACACCATGGATACTAAAGGCATCCTACTCCAGATATTCACATTAATTACCAGTAGGACTGACAGAAGTGGGGCCAAGAACATGACCCTAAGAGCCCCCCTGAAACTGTGGCTTTTTTGGTGAGTTCATTACACACTGGCAGTGAATGTAATGAACAGGATTACTGTGTAATCAGAAAGTATATCTATATGCAGAATATACAGGGTGATTGAAAAAGAATGGTGCAAAACCAAATACAAATGTCTTTATTTTGGCACCATTTTTTTTAAAAAAAATCATCTAGTATATCAGGGAGGGAGAGAAGAAGATCTATCACAATATATTTTTATATTTCTTTTCTTTTCTTTTTTGTTTTGTTGTCAATAAGTATGAAACCTGGCTATGCAATTTAATTTGTTAATATAATCAGGTGATTTTTCTTCGCAGTTATCTGTGTAATTTTTCAGTTGACTTAATTGCTAAAATTTCTGAATGCTTTCATATTCTTTTCCCCTGCCGCCACCACAAAAAATTAGCTACTAGACACATTTGCTTTGACAAATACATTTTTAAAAGATGCTTTCTCTAGTTCACCACCCCTTTCCCATCTCCTATGCTTGTATGAGCACTCTTGCTTTTCTCGGCTATTTTCCCAGTGTTATTGATTGCATTCTTCTCACTTCTGTCATCAGTTTTGCTTCATGAGCATTAGACTGTGTCATTATTTATGACTCATCAGCTGAAGCATAATCATATCCATTCCCATCCAATATATTCTGTCCTCATTTAAATGCATCTCACCACACCATCACTGTTCCCGCTATGAAACTATCTAGCAGGTATGCTTTACCCAATGAATATTTCAATGAAACATGAAATAATTTTCATTGTTTGCCAGTTTTCAAATATTTCCCTCTAACTTTCTTCTTTTTCTCTTTTTTTAGTTTCTTAGATATTTCCTTTCATCTCCCAAAAACTCACCATTATAGCTTTAAAAACAAAACAAAAACATTATAGCTATAGCTTTTTGTGGGGTTTTTTGGGCTATGTGGCCATGTTCTAGAAGAGTTTCTTCTCGATGTTTCACCAGCATCTGTGACTGGCATCTTCAGAAAATGCTTGCCTGGAAAGGACTTGGGTATATATACTGTGTGACCTGGGAAGGCAGGAGTGATTTGCATGTGTATTGTTCTGTTGCTAATGGCAGGCCTCAGGGTGGGAGGGTCTGCAAAGGAGGATTAGTGTCTGCTTGATAGTGCTCATTGTCTGCTGGGATAAAGCTGGGAGAAGTCATGAGAAAGAACTAACATATTTACATTAAGCCAAAATTTAAAAGAAAATTATCTGAAGATGTTTCAGCACTGGTATTTAAATCCAAATAAATTAAACAAAATGTATACTACAAAGGAAAAAGAATGTTGGATATGTCAAGAAAAAAACAGGAACCTTTTACCACATGTATTAAAGCAACAAATATTGGAAAGAATGAATAGGATTTTTGAGAAAAGAATTCTATTTAGTCCAGAGCCTTTTTTAAAATTAAATGTAACTACTGGATTGGAAAAAGACTTTCAAAAGAAACATTGGAGAATAATTTTGAATATGGTGTCATTTGTATTCTCAGGAATGGAAAAGTGGGGTTTTGCCCATGGTGGAAGAATGGCTGCTGAAAATAGTCAACATGGTGGAAATGGACAAAATAGCCTTTTAGTTAAAAGATAAATCCGCAATGAAAATTGAGAAAGAATGGACCCCAGTCAGAAATTACTGGAATAAGATCTGGCCATATTTTCAAAATATCAACTGAATCAAAATAAGTAGTTAGAAAACAAATTAGGGGACAACAAATACAAGAGAAAGAAGGCACATAAATAGTAGAAAATAATAAGAAATGTAAATATGGTTGACAATGGATATATAAAATACTTAAAAATCTAACTTGGTTAGATGAGCGGTGGCAAAAATGCGTAATTAATGTAGTCTTAATGTATATATGAATATTGTCTTTGTATTGATTTGTATGTGCTTACTTTTAATTGCAAATCTGTTTTGTTGATTTTTTTAAAAAAAAGTGTACAGAAGTCATTTGCTGTTCACTTTATGCTTTCTTTTGTTTTTTTAAAAAAAGTCTCTCCTTGGCCTCACTTTGCCTGAAGGGGCACAAAATGTGGTGGAGATGTGGGACATTTGGAGGCATTTAAAAAAAAAAGACAAAAAAATATTTTTAACCCTGTGTGGCACAGGGAGCCTTCGCACATGGTGAAAATACCCTCCATACTCTCCTAGAATGTATTTTGGGGCATCATTTGACCCCTGGGAGGAGTGGGAACCACAACAATGGCCCCGGGAGCTGCATGTAGCCGATAGACATCACTTTGCTCACTGCTGCTCTAGATCTTGATTTCAAACTCTTTCTACTGAATTTATGAATAAAATGTTAAACTTTGGATAAGTCTTTTATAAATAAAGGCAAACAAAATTTTTATCCCTATCTTTGATTTCAAATCTGATGAAAATTAAGAAGGAAAATGAAAAGGCAGCATTAGAGTTGAATTTTAAGACATTTTAAAATAATGATTACAGATAATTTACATAACTTGAAAGTAGGTAACAAAGACAGTGAAATAGTAAATGATTTCTTATACCCTGACTCAGTCGTCAACCAAAATTGAGACTGTGATCAGAAAATCAGAAGAAGACTTGGAATGGCAATAATGAAGGAACTAAGTAAGATTCTCAAGTGTAAAAACATATCATTGAATAGCAAAGTATGAATTATCCATAGTGTGAATTTCTATGCCATAGTAGTACCTGTTTCTCAGTATGATTATGAAAATTGTACAGTGAAGAGAGTTGACAGGAAGAGAATCAACTCATCTGAACTGTTATGTTGGAGGAGAGTTCAACGTATATCATAGGCTTCCAAAAAGACTAATTAATAGATCTTAGAGCAAATTGGGAGAGTCAGCATGGTGTAGTAGTTTGAGCATTGGTCTACAACTCTGGAGAAAAAAGTTCAAATCTCTGCTCAAGAATAAAAACCCACTGGGTGACCTTGGGCAAGTCACGTTCTCTCAGCCTCCCCTCAGAGGATGGCAATGGCAAATCCCCTCTGAAGAAACTTGCCAAAACACCATATGATAGGTTTGCCTTTGAGTCACCATAAATAAAAACAAAAATGATTTGAAGACACACAACACAGAACAAATCTACCCTGAACTATTCCTACAAGCAAAGACAGCTAAACTGAGGTTCTCTTTCTTTGGACATATCATGAGATGATGTAACTCACTGAAAAAGATCATAATGCTTGGTAAAGCTAAAGTACTGGGAAAAGAGTTGAGTTGATTCAGTCTTGAAAGCCACAGATGGCCTGTTACAGACTGCCAAAATAAAGCTGCTTCGGGTCTCTTTGGAGGTATGGTATTTAAATGATGCGTAGGTCCTAAGAGTCCAGAGGTCGAGCCAAAGCCACACTCCATTCCTAAGCACTGGAGTGCAGCTTTGGTGCAGCTTCCGGATTCTTAGGGTGCATGCATCATTTAAACAGCATACCTCCAAAGAGACCCGAAGCAGCTTTATTTTGGCAGTCTGTAACAGGCCATAGTTTGCAAGACCTGGTCAAGATACATTATCTGATGATACCTCCCTGATTCCTAGATTCTTGGGTAGAATCCAGAGAACTGATGGCTCAAAGATCCATCTTGTAACACCTGCTAAATTGTGAAATCAGCAGCAGCAGTAACAACAATATCAGAAGTTTTCCATCCTGGCCTCAGGTACATGCAGTAATTGTACTATACACCAAATTATTTTTGTATGTTGAGTCACCAGCAGCATGAGCATAGGCTGTTCACTAGTAGCCACAAAGAATTTGAAGTTTGTATATTCAGTTTGTGGTGTGCCTGGCATTACAAAGATTGAAGACTGTATAACACAGGAAGCTGATTGTGTGAAGTATCTCCTTTGTTGAGCCAGTTTCAATTTATGGTGCAATGTAGCAGGTCAAACAGCCAATGTATTCAAATCTCAAACACCTAAAGTTCCACAATAACGGTTCATTATGATCAAAAACATTTTCACTTATAATTAACCATAGTTCCTTATCCTTTATCCCCCCCTCCAAATTCTAAGTGTTATCTTTTTGGTGTTCCCATTTTATTTTTCAGGAAGTCTTTTGAACTGGGCTTAGGTAAAGGTCAAAGGTATATGGTACAGTTGGCATTGTTAATACATATGCATTTCTATATAATACCAGATAAGTAGCTCTTTCTGGTATATTTTTATAGGGATAAACCTTCAGCATCTTTTTGGCCCTCCTTTGTCATTAATCACTGGGACTAAAACTTCATAAACATAGTGACACAGACTTAAAGCAATTGCTTTATTTCAGAAAAGGTCAATCAAAAATAGTCTATGGTAGAAATGTCTAGTCAATAAATAATCTCACGGGCTAAACACTGCACTTATTCTTTTCCAGGCACCCATTAGTCATGTCTTGATCTTTCAGCAATATTTTTCTGAACTGCAGTATATATGTGTGTGTATATGTGGTGGTGTTGACTTTCCTGGTGCAGAACAGAAAATAGATAGAAAGTGGTTCCAACTCACTCTGAATTAGAAACAAATAATATACCATTTGGATAGGGGATATTTTACTCCGATTAGACTAGAGAAGCAATGAGTAAAGAAGTGCCTTCATTTTTCCTGCCTTCCAAGAAAAATATAAATTAAGATATAAATTAAATTTTAAGGGACTTTCTTTTCCACAGAAAAGGCTTACACTCTTTGTAGTTAGTCTAGTCATAAGAACATAGGCAGTTGAGTTAGAGAAATGCTACTCAAAATGGAGGCCCATGGACTAGTGCTAGTTTCTAGGGCATCTACTATCAGGCCCTGGAGAACTTATAGGAAAGAAAAGGAAAGAAAGAAACAGTAGTGGTGAGTGGACACAAATATGGTGCTAGTCTTTGGCACATGGGCAAGGGAATGGTGCTTCTCCACACCAAATAGCTTAGAAAGCACTAAATTAGATCTTTTATTTCTCATTCTTATTGTTATATATATCGACTATCGGCAGTTATGAAGGGTCTTTTCCAGTCCTTTGTGGAAATGTCAGGGATTCCACCTGATACATTTTGTATACTAAATATATGCTTTTCTAGAGAGCTAAAACCCTAAAACTATCAAGCAACTGTCCTTTGTATCATGCTTGACAACTGTTTTTGTTGTCCCAGTCAGTCAACACAAACCAGATGTTTGTCAGCTCTTGGTTCTCTGATTAATTTTACTTATCTTGGCAGTTTCAAAGTTATGCTTTGGTTTTGGCCTGTACAAGCCCCTGTGAAAATATGGCTGAAAAAACTGGGGAAAAAAATAGTTTTCATGCATGATACAAAGGTTTGTACTGTCTTCAAATTTGGGTTTTCATTACCAAATCTGCTTCTGATGAATTTATATTTATTTATAAATAAGTCTCTCAGAAAGAGGGGGATTTACCTGACTTCTTCTCTTACTAGAAGCCATGATAACTAACCTAAGATGGTCATACTTTGGACCAATCATGCAATGACATGATTTCTTAAATAGACAATAAGCAACGGTCGCCCGCCTCACCAGACAGACCGTTTTGCCGCTAGACGCGGCTGGACTACAAGCCCCAGAGTGCTCTGGGGCTTGCCCGGCTCCCTATTGGTGCGCGGGGGCGGAAGGGGCAGCCCTTCCACTCTGCGATGCTCTGGGAGACAGTTTCGTTGGTGCGGGGCTTTCAGTCCTCCAAGGCTGCCCATTGGTGGCCTGGGCCTTGGAGGCGGGGCCCTGCACAGCACGCAGGGAGGGAGGGGCCTAGGCCTATATAAGGCCATGTTGCTGGTCCTTTCCCTCAGTCGGTTGCTTGGCTTCGAGCAGAGCGGAGCCAAGCTGTGGAAGGGAGCAAGTCTTGGTGCTTCTCCCGCCCGCCCACCGCTGTTGTTAGGTGGTTTTTAGTCACAACTTGGTGGCAGCATAGGCCAGGATCTGCACATTGTGGTACCAGGGCTATGGAGCTCTGGTTTGGGAGTCAATAGGAACCCGGGGGTGAATAGGGCAGGCGTTTGGCCATTGCGGGGGCCAGAACGCAGGAGCGCCTCCCGGTGACTAGGGGCTTTGTGAATTGGTGAACGCAAGACAAAGTTTGCGGTCAAGTTGTGTTCCTTAGCCCCTAGGTCATCCCAAGCACCGGGTGGGTGCCCGGTTTGGATAATCAGACTACATCGGGTGGTTTGATTGCACAGATCCTGACCTTATGCTTTGTGCCTACCAATTGTTTGCAAATAAAGTTGTGGCCTTACTTCCAACATGTTGTACTGTGGTTATTTGACAGCAACATTTGAGGCAATGCTCATTAAAGCTGTAGGTGGTAATCAGAAAGGAGCACATGTCACCTTCTGGAATCTGAGGAAGCTGGTACACAGGAGTTGAATTGTATGGGGTTTCTGGCTCCAAGTCACAGCTCCCTCTTTGAATGTGAGAAGCTGGAAACTGAAACAGCTGTTGATTTCTCTCCTCAGCATTACTTGACAGATATTGAAGCAATACCCCCATCCTTTGAAATCCGACAAAGAGAAAAAGAACTACATTAGAGTAAAATAGTAAATGTGGAGTAATTAAACATCTAGCATACAGAGTCATCCTTCTATTAATCCTCTCACTACTGCTGGGAATCATAGAATCCTAGAGTTGGAAAAGACCATAAACCAGTCCAACCCCACGCTATGGAGGAACTCTCAATCAAAGTATATCCAACAGATGGCCAACCAGCATCTGTTTAAAGACCTCTAAGGAGGGAGATTCCACGACACTTTGTGGAAGTGCATTCCACTGTTGAACAGCCATTACTGTCTGGAAGTTACTCCTAATGTTGAGGTGGAATCTCTTTTCCTGTAGCTTGCATCCATTGTTCCGGGTCCTGTTCTCTGGAGCAGCAGAAAACAAGCTTGCTCCCTCCTCAACATTACATCCCTTCAAATATTTAAACAGGGCTCTTATATCACCTCTTAACCTTCTCTTCTCCAGGCTAAATATCACCCTAAGCCATTCCTCATAGGGCATGGTTTCAAGACCCTTCACCATTTTAATCACCCTCCTTTAGACACGCTCCAGTTTCTCCACATCCTTTTTGAATTGTGGTGTCCAGAACTGGACATAGGCTGGGGAGGCAACTGAAGGCTGGGAGGAGGTCAGGAGGAGGAGCCAGAGGTGTATGTCTGTGGCTCCCCAGCATCATTTTCCAGCTTCCAGCTGTCTCTCTGGGACAGCTGGAGGCTGAGAAACTGCAGGGAGAAGGTGGAACGGGCATGCATGTGCCTGTTCCTCCTTCTCCCTGGCTTGTGCTGGGCAAAATGGCATTGTGTCCCATCTGTAACATACATGCCATAGGTTTGCAACCACGGACATAGGTTCACCATAAAACAAAATTGACTTGGTGGACAATAACAACAAGAACACAATCCTTTTTCTCTGTTCAAAGCCAAGGTACCTGAACATTAATTCACTTCTATGTACAGTATATGAAATAACCAAAGAAACAGTTAATAATAAATGTTTTGCAAATGTAACTGTTTTAGAGTGGAATTAGACATCATGCTGACTTTAGATCAAGTTGGAAAGCCTTTTTGAAGAAGAATAAATATAATGATGTGCTAAAAGCATTCACGAGAGCCAGTGTGGTTCATAGTTTGAGCATTGGACTACAGCTTTGGAGACCAGGGTTTGAATCACTGCTCAACCAGAGAACCGCTCTGGATTGGTGGTGGTGGTAGTTTAAAAAAATAGAGGAAAAAACAGGAAGAGAAGCCAGCTGGTTATAAGCTACCTATTTCTTTAATACAGTGGTACCCCGGGATACGAAAGCACCGCCTTACGAAATTTCCGGGTTACGAAAAAAATCAATAGGAAAAAACTGTTCCGGGTTACGAAGGTTATTTCGGGTTACAAAAAAAATTTTGGTGCTTTTCGGCGCTATTTCGCACGAAATCGCGGCTTTTCCCCATTAGCGCCTATGGCTTTTTCGGCTTACGAAGGATTTCGGGTTACGAACGCGGCGGCGGAACGAATTATTTTCGTAACCCGGGGTACCACTGTACTTCACTTCAAAAGGCTTTGGATGGATGGCTAGGAGAATCCTCTGCATACCGAGGCCCCCTTGATTCCAGACTGGATTAGCCAGACAAATAATCAGTCATTAACTCTGACAAAAATGCAACATTGCCTAGTTCACCATGTCCAAAAGGTACTCCCAAGATAGTGAGTGGTATGTTTACAGGTCATAGTATCAATTTTTCCCTTTCTTTGATAAAGAAAAATATTCTTGAGAGGTAATGTGATATTGAAACCATAATAGTTATTGTTAGGATGATTGACTTCAAATGGACTACTGGGCCTTAGTTGTGGTTAGCTTTTTTTGTTTGTTTGTTTGGTAATAGTCATTCACAAGAAGTAATTTAATTTGTGCTGGTTTTCACTAAGAACAAACAAGATTTCTGAATATCGATTGTAACACTCTCCAGTGAAAGATATGATAGAATATTTCAGAAGAAATAGAAGAAAGAAAAGACAAGACAATGGTCTGAATAGACCCAACTTTTTCTGATGATCCATAACTATTTCACAGTTGGCTAGACCAGTTTTCATCTTCAAAATTTATTCCATTGTGTACTGAACTCACTACCATGATTTTAGAATAAAATTTAACAAACTAAAGGTTTTGAATTTTTAAAAATTTAATGGGAGAATGTAGCACTTCATTTATTTACTTGTCTATACAGTTAGCACTTGGTATCTGTGGGGGGATCCGTTCCAGACCCCCCCCCCCCCCATGGATACCAAAATCTACAGATGCTTAAGTTCCATTGCCCCAATGGGGGCATGTGCACATGGACATGCCACCATTTGGGACAACAGGACTTCAATGGTGGTGCATGCACATGGAGCCACCACTATTAGGAAAGGCTTGCCATTTGCAGATATCAAGGGCTGATTGTATTTTAAACTTCCCTTTATAACAAGCTGCCTCTTTAAAAAGATTGGAGACTATTGTAAGAAGAAGACAGCATAAATCAAAATCATGTACATTTGATGGTATAATTCATTTCTTATCCATATCTTCATTACATGTCCACATTCAATTGAATATACTCAGAATCACCAACAAATGTACAGTATAGATAAACTGATCTATGGATATTTTGGAGTATTCTTTGAAGAATTCCAAAAAGTATGCCAGAACCATTAGATCACGTTGAATCTGGAAGGATAAATATGCCAATAACTACTTAAAGGAAGCTCCAAATGAACATTAGCTTAAGGCTGAGGCAGAAAAGCAACAAATTATTTTAATTCAAGTGCCATCAGTGCAGAAGGAAGAAAATCTAATCAGGTGGTGACTTTTGAACTTTGTAACACACACACATACATACACAGTGACTGTTATAATACCTGGTCCTAATTGAAAGAAGATTCACAATTCAGGGGCATTTGGCCAATAATCTTTACAGTAGGGCTTTGATCTTCTCCCTGATCATGCTAACTTTCCTACTGATTCCCTATTATAATTTATTTAATGTAAGGGCAGTTCTGAAGTGTTTCAAGTTCCTTAATGAGGTGCTTGATTAGGCAAAAATGTTTGAGATCACTTTGAACCCACTCTAATTTTCCCAGGGAATCTTAACTTTTGAGGTTTAGGGTCCTAGAGGAAGACAGCTAAAACCAGCACATTTTAATTGCTGATATATCAGGCTAGATGGATTTTTTTTTTCTTGTATGATATTACATGACCTTGGTTTTGTTGATGGAGTTAGAACATAAAATTGTTTATACAAATTTTGTCAGTGTAATGGAATGACTGTGACCTATATAACACAGCAACATATATGTGTGCATATGTATGTGCATAAATTAAATATGAAGTGAATATATAGTACTGAGTGGTGCAGACCCAACCTGTAACCACACCTCAGAGAACAATCCAGGAATTGTAGATTCTCAGACTCCAGAGGGGAAAATAGGTCAGGAGTATATAGTATTTGTTGTAGTAGTCCTTAGGCTTCTTTTTAAAAAGTTCAAATGATATTTTTGTTGTCTCAAACTATTTTTTTGACAATTTGCAATCTTTTAATTCTCACACTCCCAAAGACACACATTAAGGAAGGCAGTACTTTCTTAATTACTGCTGCATTAGAGATCTAGCATCAGCATAGGACATCCTTGGCCCGTTGTCATGGCTCCAGCTTCTTAGCAAGCCTAAACGTGCTACTTGCTACCTACCCTCAGCCTCCTCCTTGGAGGACTGGGGGATTGCTAGAGGACACTATTTTGTTTTCCACAAAATATTAGCCTAGGGCATAAACAAAATAAAATAAAATCAATCAGTGGGAACCCACAATGTATGAACTGAAATGATTGAAGCATTGTTCAGAAAGTAGGCATACCTTGGCCTTTCTTATGCTATATTGGCAGCTTAAGTGATGCTTCTCCTACTCACTTTGGTTGGTTGATGTGATACATTCTTGGGCTTTGAAACCACATGGAATAATGTCTGTGAGGTATCAAATGCCTTCCTCCTACATAATTTCAGGTACCTCATATTACACCAGTAATTTCATCCAACAATCCAGAAGGGACCATTTTGCTTCTTGTTACCAGAGATGTAGTGACCAAATGTCTTGGAATTAATAATTTAAAGACCAGTGGAAATACTAGATTGTGAAACTTACTATGCTTTTTTCAGGTGGCATGAAAGGATATGTGTGAGTGTGAGAGAGAATAAAAATAGTAAAATTATTTCATCATTTTTAATGACCTTGTACCTTTCTTATATGTTTTGTTCATTAATTTTCAGCTTTTGTAGCTATGATAGATTTTCAATGGTGCTTGGCAGAAGAAAACTTTGTGAAATCAACATAAAAAAAACATTTGACAATAAAAAGTGAAGAATTAAAAAGGCCATAAGTGCCAGAATTAATTGATCCATATAGAAAATTGTTTTTCAGAGGGAATGAACGTGTTCAGCATTTATTCTTTTTAGTAGTAGGGCTGAACAGTGATTACTCATACCACCTTCAATAAAGAGTGATGTTGACCATAAAGATTTGCTGTAGAAATTGAAAGACTGTGTAGTAAGAGGGAATGGGACTTCAGATAAAGGAAGGATAACCTCCTAGATTAAGAAAGTGAATGACATCTTCGAAAACTAGGTTGTTGGCTGTGCCACTCTGAGTTCTTAAACTGAATTGCTAGTCCTGGGCATTCATTATTTTCTTAGTGCTTACCTGGCACAGTTGGAGTCTGATTTACAGAAGTGCTGACTGTTCACAATTTCAACTGAATTGAACAAGAACTTTGTCTCCAAAATACACAACAAAACTCTCTCTCTCTCTCTCTCTCTCTCTCTCAGACACACGGTAAAAAGTAGAAAATTAATAAGTTGTGACTTACCTATTGGCAACAGTACCTGCACAGAAGTGTTGTGATGTATGTACTGTATATCCATTATGCAAATAAGTTGTTTTCAGATAATGGTCTCCCTTTCACCAGCCCTGGACTCTTTCCTAAACTAAACAAAGGCCGGTTACAAACCGGCAGTTTAGTGTGTGACGAGCACGCACTAGGGTTACAAAAGAGCGGTGCTTCTGCACCGCCCTAACCCTAGTGCGTGCTCGTCACGCACTAAACGGCGGCGGCCCTTCCATAAGGCCGCCGCCGTGAGGATGTCACGGCCGCGCCCCCTCTAGACGGGGTGGCGTGGATGTGACGTCCTTGCTCCACGCCAGGGTGCTTAGTGCGCCCTGAACACGGAGCAGGAAGGAGCTCCATTTCGAAGCTCCTTCCTGGTTTAGTCCGCTGGGCGCAGCCTTCAGACAGCTGCACCCAGTGGACTAAAAGAGAAAGGGGCCAAGCGGCCCCTTTCTCTTCTCCTCGCCACCGCGGGGTGTCCTTGGGGCTTGAAGCCCCAGGGACACTCCTTTTCAGGCTGCGGGGAAGCGGCGTTTTGCTGCTTCCCCGCAGCCTGAAAAGCGACGGATCGGGGCCTCAGCGGCTGCCGCTCTGCACACTGAGGCCCCAATCCGGCAGGGAAAGGGGCGGGTGCAGACCGCCCCAAATGGGCGGTCTATAACCCGCCCATGTCTAAGATTTTTGGTTTTTTTTAGAATGGAGCACTTGCTAAAATGAAAACAACAGCCTATTTAGGATGTTCAAGTATCTCATCCTCATCTATGAGGACAAATAATTATAGTGGTTTTCTCTTCACTGCAGGAGAAAACAAATATTCTTCTCTAGTCTTCTCCCTATGTTTAAATATCCCAAAATGTTTTGTAAGAATTATTCTGTAAAGAAAAACACATGATTTTTTAAAAAAATTATTTTTAGACCAGAAAACACATTGTATGTGCAGTTTTCTGCAGTGTTTTTCTGTGCAGGAAATCTATGTTCTACTTATTCCCACCAAGAAGTTTTCCTGACTATCAATATCAAAGGTGGCTTCTGGTTTCCAGGTCAGGATCAGTCAATGGGGCTTTCTACACTGCCCTTTGGGACGTCCTCCGGACGTCCCATTTTAAAAAAGGGGCGTCTCTTTTAGACGCCCCTGGGCCTAGTACGGACTCCGTCCGTACAAGATGGCGGTGCCCCTTCTACATGGGCGCCGCCATCTTTACGTACTGGACGCACAGCGTCCAGACGTGTCGCGCCGCTTGTGACGTAGCGAGCGCGCCCCTGGCGCCTCGCTACGTCGCAAACGCGACGCTAAAAGAAGCTCCATTTTGGAGCTTCTTTTTTCGGTCCGCGTGGGAGTCGGGCCGTCTGAAGGCTCCGGCTCCCCCGCGGACCTACTGGCAGCGGTGGCAGACCGCCGCAAAGCGGCGGTCTGTACCCCGCCAATATGCTTGAATTTTAAGTCTGAACTTTAAAGGATTTATCCAAGGTGCTGAACATCTAGCATTTCCCAAGCTAATACCCAGTTCTCCATTCTTTGAAGTTCCACAGATGCCAGCCAAACTTTTATTATTACCATTCTTAGGAAAGGGAATTGGCAATGGTCACTGGATACTGGATCAGTCCCATGATGTATTCTTTTACCTTGCTCCCACTCAAAGCACTGGGACTGAAGACCCATGCACTACGATTAAAGCTTCCAGCCACACCAATGTATTCCTTTCCCTATCCTTGGTATTTTACTTAGATGTAGAGTTTGCAAGGTCACGTTTCAGTTTTCAACCCCTTTTAGGTGGCTGTTCCATGCTTTGGGAGTTTCTAGGTAAGGAGTCTAGAGTGGGGTCCTGTTTGCTGCTCTTTTGTTGGCAATGATTTCTTCTTCTACTTTCAACAATTTTTAGAAAACTGAATATTTTTAAAGAAAGTGGTACTTTTTTACAGTGTGCTGTAGTGCTTTTAAGTAATGCTTGAAAACTGTTTTTATGTTTCGATTGTATGTTTTAAATTGATTTTAATATAACTGATAGTTTAATCACAAATTAACATAAACATTTTGTATGTTTTAGCTATATCACATTTGTTTTAAGTCCCAGTTTTAGGAGGGGAACATAAAGAAGAAGGAGGAATAAAATAAGGAGGAGGGTGTGGAGCTCCAAAATCCACCTGTGGCTTCAATTTGTATGGCTCCAAATCAAAATTCCTAATTAATATTGAGTTCAGATTTGGATTTTGTCCACATCCAAATCAGTGTATCCATTTCTGGAATCCTGATCTCTTTGAAGCCAAAGAAAACCTCTTTTGGATATGCATCTCTATATCGGTGGATAATCTCAAAGCACAATGTGAAGCTCTGTTAATGTATGAAGGAACTTCAGAGTGCTGAAAGTGTATGTTGCAGTTCAGTGTATGTATGAGCCTTCTGTGTTATTAGGTTGTTAGGTATTGTTGCCCTTTGTCAAGTGCTCCTGGTAATATACTTAAGATGCAGCATCCTTCCGGACTACCTGAATTTATGAGGATCTGAAACAGTCTTTCACTCACTCTTGACCTTGATAATGGCCTCAATTTCCTGGACAATCACAATCACAGGATATGTGGCTGTCTCACCGCAGTACTGTGATCCAATGTCAGCTATCACTAAAACATCTGGGATGATAAAATAGGCACAAGGTCCTGCTACTATTTATACTGAAAAAAAGATGTTATATGAAAAATCAATGAAAAATGTTATCGAGGGCAAGCAGATTGTATAGATTCCCTCCCCCTTCTAGGCACTGCTACATGGCACTATTTCATGCTAAAGATATTTAAAGGCAGTTTTTAAAATAAATAAATAAATCCATATTTAAAACTAAGTGACACATTTTGGATTACTTGTTTTTTATTGACAATATAAAGATTTTCAGTGGTCATCTATAGATCTAGCATCAAACATTTCTGGCATAAGATATTGAGAAAGGGTATTTTCAGGTTGTTATGTATCTGCTGTTCTTTTCACAAATGAGCACTGGATTACATTATATTGTATGGTTATATTATATTATATTTATTTTCATTGCATTTAGTAGACATATCATAAAATAAGTTCCCTCTGCACTATACACTTCAATTAAAATGCATAACAGATAAATAAAATTCAGTATGAAAAATACTGCATGAAAAATGAAAAGTGTTAATGTGGCACAATCAAATTTGAGACATTTTAAAAATGCTAAAATCACCATTTACAAGAACTAGAAAACCACCATACATGGAATTAGATAATCAATCTTGAATTACTATGGGATCTTGACATTTAAGGGGCTTTCCCCTGTTTGCTTTAAAGTACCAGATTACCTTTTTTTCATCATTTCTTCTGTACTATTCCTTCCCAGGGTAATGCCAGCAAAGGAGAGTGGATTCTGCTAGTTTTCTGGAACCATATTTATAGATAGGAATGCTGAACCAACAGTAATTCCTGTTTGTTGTTGTTAACTGCCCTTGAGTCAACCCTGACTCATGGTGTCTATAGGGATTAGACATCTCCAAGTCCTCCTATCCTCCACCTCTCTGCTTAGGTCTTGTAAATTCAAACTGGTGGCCTCTTTAATGGAGTCTATTCCATTCTTCTTCTCTTTCCTTCACCTTCCCTAGCATTATTGTCTTTTCTAATGAATTGTGCTTTCTCATAATATAGCCAAAGTATAACAGGTTGAGGATTTCATTTTTTCCCCAAATCTATAAATGCACAAATCCCAGAATTTCATAGTGATGAGCCACAGCAACACCATAGTGTTGAGCCATGTCAGTCAAACTGCATTGTTATTATAAAAAAAAAGAAAAACAGCATCCCTGTCATGTGAAAGCCTGGCAGCATAGAAACATCTTCACCTGCTATTGGAAGGACAACAGGGATGGAGCCATCCTGGCCTCCCTAGGGAGGGAGTTCCAGCGCTTGGGAGCAGCCACTGAAATAACCCTTTCTCTTGTTCCCACCAAACACACCTGAGAGGGTAGTGGGACAGAGAGAAGGGCCTCTCTCAATAATCTCAATATTTTGGGGGGCTCGTACAAGGAGATATGGTCCTCCAAATAGCGTGGACCCAAGCTGTATAGGGCTTTATAGGTCAAAGACAGCACTTTGAATTGTGCCCGGAAATGGACTGGTAGCCAATGGAGCTGTTGCAACAAGGGAATTGTATGCTCCCGGTAGCCAGCTCCAGTTAACAGCCTGGTTGCAGCTCTTTAGATCAGCTGAAGTTTCTGAGCACTCTTCAAAGGCAGCCCCATGAAGAGCGCATTACAGTAATCCAAACGGGATGTAACCAAGGCATGTACCATTGTGACCAGGTCTGACTTCTCCAGGAATGGGCACAGTTGGTGCACACGTTGTAGCTGTGCAAAGACACTCCTGGTCACTGCCAATACCTGGGCTTCCAGGCTCAGTGCTGAATCCAGAAGTATCCCCAAACCACAAACCTGAGTTTTCAGGAGAAGTGTAACCCCATCTGACACACGCTGAATCCCTATTCCCAGATCTGTCTTTCGACTGACCAGGAACACCTCTGTCTTGTCTGGATTAAGCTTCAATTTGTTTGCCCTCATCCAGTCCATTACATCAGCCAGACACTGGTTTGGGACAGAAACAGCTTCCTTGGAATTAGTTGGAAATGAGTGATAGAGCTGGGTATTGTCTACATACAGGTGATACCTTAGTCCAAAACTCTGGATGACCTCTCCCAGTGGTTTCATGTAGATGTTAAAAAGCATAGGGGACAGGACTAAGCCCTGAGGGACCCCATAGGCCAATGGCCAAGGAGTCGAATAGGTATCCTCCAGCACTATCTTCTGAGAGTGCCCCTCCAGGAAAGAATGGAGCCACTGTAGAATAGTACCTCCAAGCCCCATCCCAGAGAGGTGGCTCAGAAGGGTAATATGGCCAATGGTTTTGAAAGCTGCTGAGAGATCCAGCAAAACCAGCAGGGACACCCCCTCCCCCCGGTCCGGTTCTCAGCATAGGTCATCCACCAAGGTGACCAAAGCAATTTCTGTCCCATAACTAGGCCTAAACTCAGACTAACATGGATCTAGATAATCTGCCTCATTCAGGAATGCTGGAGTTGGGAAGCTACCACACGCTCCAGCACCTTGCCCAAAAATGGAAGATTGGAGACTGGCCTGCAAATATCTAGTACAGTAGGAGCCAGGGGAGTTTTTTCAAAAGAGGTCTTACCATAGCCTATTTTAAGCATCTTGGAACCATGCCTTGCTGTAGAGAAGCATTAACCCTGCCTTGCTGTAGAGAGGCCTGTTTAATAAGCCAGGAAGGGCAAGGGTCTAGTATACATGTGGTGGGTTTCACCTCTCCAAGGATCCTGTCCACATATTCAAGCTGCACAAACTGAAAGGTATCCATCAATACTGGACAAGCAGGAGCCAATACTATGTCCACTGAATCTGTATCAACTCTGGAATCCAAGCAATTTTATCAGCAAAATGGTGTCTATAAAATATAGACAATTGTAACCTGACATGACTGAAACGGCATCATTAAGCCAGTACCAGCATTCTTCTCCATGATGGGGGGGGGGGGCTGCAAAGGCACCCCCAGCCTAACACCAGAGTGGTGAGATAGTTGGAACAACAGACATTAGCATAAAAGTAGTGGAATGGTGTGTGGAATATCTGCCTGTACTGCTGCAATAATGATAGATTTTCTTCATCTCTACATCTTCTCTGCAGTGTTATTTCCATACACAAAGAGCAGCATGATCCTCCAAGAATTTTAGATAGGCTACATGAACAGCAACGTATTTCACATCAGAAACAGTAGGTGGGCAAAATTTCTAATTCAGTCCATTCTGTGGCTCACAGCAGTAGAAGTTCAATTATTCCAGGTACCCAAATGGAAATATCAACCTTTAGATAAATGCCTTTTGCACATTGTTTCAGCTCTACTACATGGGCATAATGATCAATGATTCTCTTAAGCGATATATTACAATCTCAAGAAACAGGCTTATAAATATGATAAGAAAGCATGTTCTAAATAATAAAAGATGGGAGAAGTCTCTTCAAAAATCTGAGTGACTTGTTAATGCTTCTGTTGAATAAGAAGACATGCCATGGGAACTGAGAGCATGATAAACAGGACATTAAAGAAGGTGCTAGGAAAAATACCGAAGAATAATTTGCTTTTCATTAGATATGTTGTCATTATCTTGTCCCACTGGGTACTATGAGGAAGCATATTTTCCCATATATGCTTTTTGTAGCTTGACAAACAGGTTGATTTCATACTAGATGACTAAAGCATTATGATTCTACTTTAACTGCCATGGTAAAATCCTATGGAATACTGGGGTTTCTGCTTTTCAAAAAGCACTAGAGCTCTCTAGCTGAGAAACGTACGTACCTCTCCTTAAACCAGCTTCCATACGAAGTTGCCATGACAGTTAAAAGGGAAACATAGGTCCATAGCTCTGTAGTGTGAAATGAATGCTGGCAGTGTTGTGGTAAGGTGGATGGAATGAAGACATTTCCCTTCTAAACAAGACTTTTGCTCCCTCATGAAATTTTCTTTCAGTTCTTAAATTTCAAGCATTGTTGATAGGCAGACACTGAAAATTGTTCACACTTATTTGTCTATGTTCATGTTCCCTTGGTAACTGTATTCCCTTTCTTTGGATTCCTCAGCTGCATCTCTAACTGCTCAACTGAAGTTTAAAATTACTAGAAATTTAGAAACTGATGGTAAATTTCAAAATTTCATGGGGGACAGAATTCCTATTTAGGGGAGGGCAATGGAGAACAATGGAGAAAAAAGCCAGGAGCAAAAGGCATACTCCTGGCATAATCATACGATCACACTGAGGATTTTCACACATATCGCACTGATCCAGGACTTATTCAGTGAAGATCCAGGAATACTCCACCAACAAACCATTAATGAAGAATCTGGAGAATTCCTGTATCTTCATCAGATAAGTCTTGGATGAGCACGATGTGTCTGAAAACATTCAGCATGATTATACAGGAGTATGCCTTTTACTCCCGGCTTTTTCCCCTGTCTGAAAATCACCAGTGTTCAGATGTTGCTCCCCTATCGCTATTCTACCCATGGAATAAAGAGACCAGACACAAATGTATGGGTTAAACAGGGCCATTTATTGACCTATTTAATGATTTCTTAACGGAACTGCCACTAATATCAAAACCAAACAGATGTGGGAGACAGGGAAAGCTGCATACCAGTGTCTTACCGCAGACTACTTTTGCAACTTATTAAGGACGATAACATCTGGGCCCTCAACGACAGTCCATAAATTAGGTTGCCGTTGGACAGCCCGCATTAGGAAGCCCAGCAAGAAGTCCCCCTTCCCAATCTGCAAAGATTAAAGTCGGGGTATACCTTCAAGCCAGACACAAGGTCCATTTCTTTCAGCCACCCCTCAGGTCGCAAGGCCCGTAGGGATGTTTCAAGAAATTTTCCTAACACCCAGTAGGGTGTCCAAGGTGCTCGCCAAGATCAAATTCAAAGAATTTATGCCACAGATATGGGCAAGTGTCTACTTAGCCCTTATCTCCCACCAACACCGAGCACCTTGTTTAAACAATTATGCAGATACGTTAAGAAGACATCATTGCCTAGATCAGAGAGGTGGACGCCATCAGCTCTGTAGAGATCAGGCCTTTGGAATACAATTTGGGGACGGGGTAAATAGTGGCATAGCCTGGTCTCAAGGGCTCTCTTGATTTCTTTATTAGTCAGCCGTCTGGCCCTATCAAGTGCAACCGGGTCACCACCACACCTCCATTCCAACCGAGGGAGAATGGCTGACCAAACAATGACCACACCTGGCCATGAATGTTGGATAAGGGTCAAATCATGCACCACCTGCAAGATTAACGCCTTACCCTTTAACAACCCCAAGTCGTTACCACCACAGTGGATAACCAACACTTGAGGAGGAGGCCCACGGCACTCCCTAAACAGCAATGGCAACATGCCATGCCAACGAAAGCCCCGTCTGCCCGTCCACTGCAGGTGGGCCACCTCACCCAGGCCCAAGTGGGTGCCGAAGTGACTAGAACATGTGTGACGCCCAGCCCAAAAAACCATGCTGTGGCCACACACCAACACTCGCACTCTCTCTAGCCTGGGACCGGGACCTGTAACAGAAACAGAAAAATCAATGTTAATATAACGCCAACTCAACACCAAAACTTTCTTATGTACCTGCGGTAGACCGCCAACTTCCAGCACCCAATTGACTGAATAGCCTCCTGATGGAAACCCATGGCCGCCGCCGTGGATGCAGCTCCAATCCGGAAAGAGTGAGTGGCAAAGCGTACATTAGCAAAGCCCAGGGCAGCCAAAGCCCTAGAAGTGACAGCCCCAAACTGGTGTTTTGTCAATGGCAGAAGACTCTGGTGAATGAATAGAGGTCCAGGAGTTGAACTCCTAGCCTCTACAGTATTTACAAGTGAAGAGCATGGACAGGACAAATGTCCAAGTCCAAACAAGGCTGGAGATGAATTCTTGAACCCTTACCACGCTGGTCAGTCTTAGAAGATCTGATCAAGAGGGTTACAGACTGACTCACAAAACTGACATCCAAATAGAGCAATGCTCTGTTGGATCTATCATGTTTAGAAGATAGCACCAGTTCGCTAATACACAGCACCCCAAAAAATGCAATTAAAGCTGCTGCATGGAATAAAAGGGCTTCATAGGGCGATATGCAAATATCAACCAACTTGGCTTGAAGACCCTTAAGAATATTGGGAGACAAAGGTGCCCTGGAATCCTTTAGCCGGCCGCTCTCCCTGGACCAGCCTTCCAAGACCTTCCTAATTCTAAAATCACCAGTGTTATCCAGGGCTCTCTGGGCTTTGGACCAGAATGCTAAAGCAGAAAGATGCCCATGAATGGACTGGGGCGCCAAACCCCTATGATGAAGATGTACACAAAAGTGAAGCAGTTGCTGTACAGGAATGGGCAAGACATCACCCAACAGACGATCCTGTCGAAACCTCAAAAACAGCCGAACAGCTCTGAGGTAGCTCTTTTGTGTACTGGCAGCAACTGAGAGATCAAGTACTCTTGTCACCTCCTGCTGCCAAGGTTCCACAAATGCTCGGGCATCGGATCTGCCATCTGAGCCGCTTAGGGGGCCAAACTCCAGAAGCGCTCCATCTGTTTGCGAGAAAGAGCATCTGGAATAGAATGATTTAAACCTGGAATGTCGCACTGTGAACAAAATGTTAAAACGCAAACACTGAAGAGTAAAAGCGTGAACCAAGCGCATAACCATCCTATTTTTAGATGTTAATGAATTGATAATGTGAACAACTGACATGTTGTCACACCAAAAATGTACTGCAGAGTTAGCAAGTTCTCTAGGCCAAATGGTAACAGCTACCAGAATAGGGAAGAATTCCAAAAAAGTAAGATCAGAGGTTATGCCAGACATGGCCCATTCCTCGGGCCAAGACTGGGCACACCATTGACCATTAAAATAAACTCCAAAGCCTACAGAGCCAGCCGCATCAGAAGAAACCTGTAAGGCATCTCGGAGTTTGACCTCCTCACGCCAAAAGGAGACCCCATTAAAATCAGCCAAAAATTGTGCCCAGACTAAAAGTTCTTCCTTAAGGGAAGCCGTGATGCGTATCCTATGGTGAGGCATAAGTACACCACAGGTCACATCACAAAGACGCCTCAAGAATGCCCGCCCAGGAGCAACAACCCTACAGGCAAAGTTGAGATGGCCGATAAGCTCCTGAAATTCATGAAGGGTGGCCTTAGGTCTTGATAGAAATTCTTGAACCTTAGCTTGAAATCTGTTAACTTTATTGTCTGGGAGCTGTGACAACTGGTTAACAGTGTCAATAGAGATGCCCAAAAATTCAAGCCTCACACCAGGGCCCTCTGTCTTTTCAGGGGCTAACGGAACACCTATCTCATCAGCTAAGGCCTGAAATTCTTTGAGCAAGAATGAGCAGACCCCAGAACCAAAAGCTTCTATAAAGAGAAAATCATCTAAATAATGAACAATCCCTCTAAGGCCAGTCCTGTCCCTCAGAGCCCATTCCAAAAAGGTACTAAATGTCTCAAAAGCAGCACAAGTCACAGAGCACCCCATCAGAAGAGAGCGATCCATATAGAACTTACCCTCAAACCTAAAACCCAAAAGCTCAAAATCGAAAGGGTGAACGGGCAACAGGCGGAAAGCTGACTTAATGTCACACTTAGCTAACTCAGCCCCCAAACCAAACGTCCTAACATGCTGAATGGCCATGTCAAAGGATGTGTAATGAACTGTACATAACTCATGAGGGATAGAATCGTTGACAGACTGGCCATGGGGATACGACAAGTGATGAATCATCCTGAAAATTGCTCCAGAATGAAGGGGAACTGGGGGGGGGGGCGATATGACCAAACAGCCTAGCCACGCCCCCAGAAACCTAGTTGCCATGGCAACAGTGCCATGGCAAATTAAGTCCTAGTCTCTGCCCATGGGAGGCCTAGCAAACAGCCAACCCCAGCTCCACAACCTCCGGTGTGGGAGGGGGTGGGATTGCCATTGTATGTTTTTAATTGTAGTGTCCTTTTAATTTGTAGGCCACTCTGAGTCTCTGACTGCTACTGCTGCTGCTGCTGCTACTACTACTACTGATAATAATATAGCCACACCCATGATCCTTGGGCATTTTGGTTGACCTGATTGTATATCTATTCTATGGACAAGTTGGAACAATGGAACAATAGCTTCAGTTGCATGCTAATGTCAATTGCACAGATAGTTACATGTGCCTGTTTCAGTGAACAGATATATCTGGGACTTCACCACTCTGCCATTAATAGTAATCTCCTTCAAAGGCAGCAGTAAAGCTGGAGCCAAGAAAGTAGTGATGAAGCACAGGATAACAGTCCATAACACACTGTCTAATAACATATTACTATGGGTATGGCCTTTAACAGCTGCTGCTGCCTGGCATTTTGGAACTTGGATGAACTTGGATGAACCTTAACAGAATTAAAAAGTATATTTGATCATATGTTGAGAAGGCTTTGTGATTCTGAGCATGTGCTAGGGAGTTGTCAAAACCAATGCCTCCCAAAGCTCAGAATTTCCAGGCTTCTGTGGTAAACTCAGAAAATGTTTATTCAGTAACTACAGGTTTACACCAGAGATGTTAATTGTTAGAACTAAAGAGCAAATGCTACCGATGCCTAATTAAAGCATACAGAATTTCAAATAATTGGCAGACTGTTTTCTCATTTGTTACAGAAGCAAAACAACCTTGTTCCCCTTGTTGTCCCATACCACCCTCCTCTCTTTCTTCTGTCTGCTTTCTCAGAGAAATAACCTTGAGGTAATCTCAAGCCAGGCATGCTTCCCTTTTCTCTATTATTTCAGCACAAAGGAATGTGATCCACAACTCCTGCACTAAATATGCCACTAGATATCTCATCCCGTTAATTGAGTATGCCAATACACATTAATCGCACAGGTCTGAATTTGCACTAAATCCATGGCAGGCAAGATACATACTGCAGCTTCTGACAGTAATTTTGCAGCAGGAAGTTGAAGACAAAAAGAAAGGAGCTTTTAAACCTGTCTCAGACTTGAAACAACCACTAAGGAAGGTCAAGAGAGAAAGTGCAAAGGCAAGCTTACTGCTGAACACAAGGAAAACAAAAATAATGACCATGGAGGATCTACACAAATTCAGTAATTATTATCATATTTTATTAATTTATATCGTACCTTTCTCCCAAGGTGGCAAACAGCACATTTAAAAGAATACAATTTAAAAACAATACAAAAGCATTACAATATATATATTGTAATTTTATTAATTTTATTGAATTGTTTTAACTAATTTTGTAAAGTTGTACTATTGTATTATGGTATATTTGCTGTGCACCGCCCTGATTCTAAGAAGGGCGGTATATAAATAAAATTATTATTATTATTATTATTATTATTATTATTATTATTATTATTATTATTAAAAGTTAAAAGACGTATGCATTTGAATGTAAAATGTGTTAAAAACTCCATACAAACCTTAAAAAATCTAAATTACACATAATTTAAAGCCTAACCCATTTCAACTGGAAAAAGCCTGATGGCACAAGAATATTTGTATCTGACACCAAAAGGAGAGGAGGGATGGGGCCATCCTGGCCTCTATTCAACTTAGACAATGAGGAAACCGAAATAGTAAAAGAGGCGGGGTACAGACCACCAGAAAGAGGCAGCCAGCAGCCGCCTGAAATCTGTCTGGAAACCAAGATGATTAAGTTGTGTCTGGCCCAGTACATACCTGTGGAAAAGGCCAGACTGGACACAACCTATTTTCCCATGGAGGGATACCACAACAGCCAAACTGTGCAGTGTCCCTCCGCCCCAAAAGAACCCAGAAAAAAACTGGGTTTTTTTGGGTCACTGCGTGCACGTCACAAGTATACCATTGGAGTACTCATGATGCAAGCGACGTGCAGCAGCATTTATACACTTCCATCAAGATGGTGGCCTCCCGCATGTCCTAGGGTTCCAGAGCGAGTGGATGCTGCGCGCTCCGGAACCTTAGTATTGGCAGCAGCACAACGCTTTTGGCCCGTCTGTCTCAGGCCTCTGTCATACTTAGGCCACATCATGGGAAGACACGACTCACTGGAAAATATAATAATGCTAGGAAAGGTAGAGGAATGTAGGCCTGGTAAAGATGAGAAGAAAAAGATGGCCAGAGGCCATCCCTTTCTTGTCCTGGTTGTTGCCGTGGCAACCACATGGCCATGGCAATGACCCACAGGAAAAAGGAGCTCTGAAATGGAGCTTCTTGCCATGACGCCGCCAAGGCCCCATTTCTGCCCTGAGGCGTTGCGGTGATGTTACGCACATGCCGCACTGCTTGGATGCACTGCGTGCATGACATTATTGATACGTGCGCTGTGTGGATGATGCTGCATAACAATGGTGCTGTCCACATGAACTAGGGCTCGAGAGTGTGGGTTGCTGTGCGCTCCTGAGCCCTAGTTTTGACTCGAGGGTGCCATGAGGTACCCGTTTGAATCGGGCCGTAAAAAGAGAAGAAGACCACATGCTAGATGGATGGACTCTATTAAGGAGGTCATGGGTATGAATTTGCAGAGCAGTGGAGGATAGGGAGTCTTGGAGATATCTCATCCACATGGTTGATCTGAGTTGGGATCGACTTGAAGGTAGGCAATTAACAACAACAAAAGTGTGCCTCTGTTGGTTCTGCTAGACCTCTCAATGACTTTTCATATCTTTGGCCATTGTATCCTTTTTCGTTGCCTCTCTCAAATGGGGGTGGGGGGTACTGTTTTACTGTGGTTCCAGTCCCTCTTGGAGGGGCAGATTCAGAAGGTGGTGCTGGGGGATTCCTGTTCAGACCATTATTCTGTGGTTTCCCTCAGTGCTTGATTCTGTCCCCCATGCTGTTTAGCTTCTAGATGAAATTGCCCGAGTTTTAGAAAGACACAACTTTATCTCTCCCTCCATCTGATTCCAAGGATGCTGTTTCTATACTAAACCAGTTTCTGCTCTCAGTAATTCAGACAACACACAAGTGCTTCTGGTCAGTTGGAATCAGGGAATAGCAATTCAACCTGTGTTGGATTAGGTCACACTCCCTGAAATCATGGCTTTGCAGCTGGGGGAGAATCCTGGACACAGATCTGAGCCTGGATGCCCAGGTTTCATCTGTGACCAGGAGTGCATTTGTTCAGTTAAAACTAGTGAGCCAACTTGCTCATTCCTCCAAAAGCCACATCCAGTGAGGGCAGCATATGCCTTGATTACATCCTGTTTGCTTTATGTGGGGTTGTCTTTAGAAACTGTTTGGAAATTTCAGTGGGACCAAAATGCTGCAGCCAGGCTGTTAACTGGGGCTGACTACAGGGATCAGGTAACTCTCACTGTAAAAACAGCCACATCTGAGAAAGTAGATTCAAGTTTAGAAAGGTCATGCTACCAGCTTCTTTATTTCTGTTAGCCTCAAAGGTGTTACAAGATCACTTCACATATTTATACTTGCTGTGTTTGCTTCATCTGTCCTTTTCTTTTGGACACCTAAACTGCTTTTTTAAATGCTTAACAAATGTTTTAAATTACTGTAGAGCTAGAAGTGTGCGGACTGAAGGAAAAATTCACTGGGGTGCAGAATTCTTATTGGGGACAATGCCCACATTTTGCCACCTCATAGCTACTGAGTTGGTCTAGATATGTAAGTAGCCCTATTTGCAAGAAGCACAAACTGCACTAAAGTGATGCACCATCACTGACTTCAACATTGATCAACTAATATAACACAAGTGACATGGAATGTCACAATAGAATATGTAAGGTTCAGTGTTTCCCTAACTCCTAAAGTCTGCGTGAGATGACAATCCTTTCTCCAGAAGATAAAGAGCATTGGATTTATGTTTGTAGTAATAATATTGGTTTTATCAAAATGATGTCTTTATCAATGATAAATCACAAGTGAAACTTTAAAGACAGATTGGCTGCTTCTTCCCTTGTCATAATTTAGGTAAAATACTTTGGTATTTATACAAGAAAATGAAGCATATCTGGCTTAGTAAAATAATGAAAATTTAGCTTGTTGAGAATAGGTATGGGAAAATTTTGTTAGATGAACTAGACTAATGCACACTTCCTGGAATGGAATACCCATATCCTTTGGACTGAAACTGCATTGGTGGGAGGCTTACATAGGGTTACTAAAAGCAAATTACAACAACTGATTCAAAGTCTTTTAAATCTTGGCTTTAAAAGATGCTTACATTTTCATTGCATATTCATTGAATTAAATAAGATTACACATATAATTAAGCAAATATATTGTATACTTCACTGCTATGATCCCTCTGCCTTTGGGGTTTTAAAAAAGCTGTAAGTTTTGGACCAGTTGTAGGCCAGTTCCTCAAACTAAACCTGCATTTCCCACTGTTTTAAAGTGGCACTAGATTTATTCAAAACCTCATCTCTTGCCCATTTCAGTAGGCTAAGGCAATAGCAAACTGCTTCAGCCTCTCCTAGCATGTGTGTTTTTCTCATCAATAGTTTTTGCCATATTGACCAGACTCTGGTGTTTTTTGGTCACATGTGTCCCAGTTTTCATTCGTCAATGTTAGAGGGTATCCTTTTAGCAACAGTGAGTTTTCTGCCATCTAACATTGCAATCCTAATTCAAAGATGTGCCAGCTGTGTAAGGGGTTAGGAATAAGCAGAATCCTCTTGCATTACCTAAAGTTATCTTCTCATGGTTGTACTACCATTGTATTGGCATAATCCACAATCTCCTGTTTCATTTCAGAGTACAGCTATTGTGCTGGCTGAAATCAGCCAAGAGAGGAAACAAAAAAGGAATGGAAAAGAAGTGGAATGATATAGAAGGTGAATTATATAGGAGACATAGTCTATATCATTAGTTTTGATCAGGGCAAGTGTATATAAGTGTTGTGTGCCTTTGAGTCATTTCTGACTTATGGTAACCCTAAGATAAACATATCATGGGGTTTTCTTAGCAAGATTTGTTCAGAGGAAGTTTACCACTGCCTTTTCCTGAGACTGAGGGCATGTGACCTGCCCAAGGCCAACCAGTGGGTTTTGGGACCACGTTGGGAATCCTGGTCTCCAGAGTTGTCGTCCAACACTCAAACACTATACCACATTGGCTGAGAGGCAAAGGTGGTTTTAAGTATTTTCTATATATCTAGTGTATGTGACACTTGGATTCAACACAGCTTCAAGTGGGGGAGTGTTGCTTCAGCTGGCATTCAATTATCTTGGTGGGTTAAGACAGTACTGTTATGCTCCCTGTTGAGGGGTATTTCTCTTTCTGATTCATGATTGTGGAATGAAGAGGTAAGCCTGCCCGCACAAAGCACTGAATTGTGTATCTGGTGGGAAAGCTACCCTCCACATAGTTTGACATAAGATTGATCCAGAATGCAACACGAAGTTGCACAGCAGTTAAAGTGTCCTAGCCCCCTTTTAAGAGTGTAACGTGATAAGGTCCGCCATTTGGTCCTAGGAAATTTTTACAACCAGATGTTTACAAAAAGATAGTTTGTGCCTAAAAATATGTTATATGCTTTACATCTAAATTTGTGAATTCTACTTAAGTCACTGAAAGACATTTTAAAAATCTATATCAAAAACTTAAAATAAACAAGCAAATGATCTACAAAGTCTATCATTAAAAACAGTCATTTTTGTTGCACTCTATGAGTACGATTCAGGAATAAAATGTTAATGGATTTGAAAGCCTATAACCACATTTGTGACAACAAAATGAAAATATGGAAATTATTACAAAACTGTGCTTTCAGAGTCTTATATTAGCTTTCACCTTTAAAACACATGCACATCCAAACCAATTGTTATTACATCCACTAAGTAATAAAGCATAATAATAATCTCCCAAAGTAATTTTTTATTAGAATAAAATATGCAATTTTCTTTTTGCTTCCTGGGTTAATTTGGTTATATTTAGTTTAAATTATACCAGAATTCTATATCACAGATTTCTGTGGCTTGTGCTAACAAAGATAAATGAAAGCAGGGATTTCAATAAAACTTTGCAAACAATTCCATTATGACTTGTCAAATGCACAGCCAATCTCAGTTCTAAATCCTTTCATTTATATGTCACCTTTTTCAACATTGGTGAATGAAGGGATGGACTTCTGCAGACAATGTGTACACAGAAGAACAATAAAATGACAATTTGAGCCAGGAGCTTTTAACAATGTCTTTAGCACTGACATTTTTTCCTCCTACAAATATTGCGGTTTGTGAATTATTACAGCCAGACAATAACATTACATTACATCTTAGACTTGGAATGAACTGTCTTAGCTTAAACGCTAGAAGGAATTAAATGACCTATTAATAAAATATTTGCACTAATCTCTGCTAAGGAATTCACTTTCCTAAGTTCTTGGAGCATAATAGAGAGTAACATTGCTCAAGGTTTCCAAATGGTCAGGCAAATCTACTCAAAAGTAAGTTACAGCATGTTAATGGGGCTTCCGTTCAAGAAACTGGTACAAGATCACCACTTTATGATATAACATTGTACATGTTTTCTCAAAAGTATATCCCATTGTGTTCTCAATGGGTCTTTTAGGTAGTGAATTTGAGGTTGTTTCTTCTTCAGAACTGCCAAGTATTTACATTTTGTCTGACAGAACAAGAAGAAGAAGATAGAAATCCTGGCATAAAACAATATTTGGCAGTGATTAATTGTGGGAAGTATAATGCAAAGTGTTATATTTCAGAGGAAGAAGCTGACAAAACTCACTCTGAGTATTCCTTGCCTAAGAAAACCCAATGAAATGCATGGGATCACCATAAGTCTACAGACAATTTGAAGGTACACACAAACACATTATAAAGTATGCAGGAAATGTTTAATAGATTAGGATTTCAACAACAAGAATGGCAAAGTTTTGAAAAAATCCTAAAAATAGAATTTTGCATCCATGGAGATTCTACATAATAGCATTTTAAATAAGAAGCTAGCATAGACTGCATGAATCCTCCTGTGGCCTGTTTGATTATCCAGGAGAGACAAGGATATAGTTCACCTGTGGTGGCTTTCACTTCTCCAAGGATCCTGTCCACATCCTCAGGCTGCACAAGTTGAAAATATTCATCAATACTGCACAAGCAGGGGCCATAGTTACATTCACCGAAACTGTATCAACTCTAGTGTCTATGCCAGAGTGAATCTGAGTGATTTTATCTGCAAAATGGTGGGCAAATTCTTTGCAATGAGCTGTTGAGTGGTTTACAATCTCCAAGAGACCAGATTGTAACAGATCCCTGACCACTTGAAACAGCTCTGATTAACCATTCTGTTCAGCTATAATAGTTTTAGAAAGAAATACCATTTTTTGCAGCTCAGGAGCAATTGTACCAACCATGATGCTCATTTCCATATTCCAGAGATCAACCAGGGCTCTGACAGAATCATGTGGCAGGGAAGCAGAAACCACTCAAGAGCCATCAGGAATTCATCCAGATCTACAAGCCTTCTGGGATGGACCATCTTAATGAGTCCCACTCCTACAGATATTCTGAGACCCAGAAAGTCAAAATGTGACCAAGTAGTGATTAATAGCCACTCCTTTTTCTGCTGGATTGGGGCCAAGGCAACATCACCAGCAGCCCTGCAGCCCCAAACTGGCGTTTTTCCAGGCCAAAGAGAAGCGGCAAAATGCTGCTTCTCTTTGGCCTAGAAAAAGGGTGTCCTTGGGGCTTTTTGCCCCCAGACACCCCCGGCCCTACAGAGGAGAAAGGGGCAGCTGCCGCGACCCCTTTCTCCTCTGCATCACTGGTGTGGTCATTTCTTTGCCCCGCCAATGATGCGGAGGCCCAAAATGAGCTCTGTTTCAGAGCTCCTTTATGCGCCTCTGCCAGGCTGCTGTAAGCAGCCTGGGGAAGAGCAGAGATGTCACACACATACCACTCCGTTTGGACATGGCACATGCGTGACATCATCATCACGTGCCCCATATTGATGGCGCTGTGTAATGATGGCACTGTCCACACATACTAGGGTTAGGGAGTGTATGGTTGGTGCACACTCCCTAACCCTAGTATCACTGGAAGCATGGCACATTTGGGTGGTGTGTACCACACCATAGTTACAAATAACAGTTAGCCCTCTGTCTCAGTGGGCTATCCATCTGTGACCTCACCCCTTTAACATCAATGGAAGCATGTGCATGCAGCCATGCCAATGGGGCCACACACATATTAATGTCTATTAAACAATAATGAGAGTACTGGAACCGAATCCCCAATGATATGGAGGGCTGACTGTAGAATATCAAAAGACACATTAAACAAATTGCCATATTAAAACAAGAAATAAATTAAAATCAATTAAAAAGTGCAAAAGAAGAAAAAGATGCACAGTAAATTCCAATTAAAAATCTATTTTTTCAGTTGCCAAAAACTTGGCTAATTGCTTTCCTCCTAGTTGAAGGATGGCAAGATGGTAAGTCTTCCTTGAAATGGTGGTCCACAGTCTGGGAGTAATGTGTCTTCAGTATACAGGCATGAGAGTGTGGCAGGGTCAAGAAAGGAGCCAGATAGCTAGATCCCAAACAATGCAGATCATGTCTGAATTTCCTTGGAATTGCAATAGATTTGCATTTTCACATTCACCATAAGATGACCTGTATGTAAGTAACAGATGCATATTTCTTGTTGAAAATTGAACAAATCCTTAAGCAAATTATAGGGCACACATTGTTCTGTCACCTCTGCAGTAATGCAGATCAAGGCACATTGGATCCTGTCTAATATGCAGCCAAGCTGTGAAGAATAATGAAGTGGATTTACACTTCTGGAGGATAGTGCCCTATTTAAAAGTGTGTTTAACAGTTTTGTCAGTGAACCTCCAATTATAATGAAAATGAAGGACAAGTAATCTCAGTTTGTAAAAGAGAGCCAGGTTCTTATCCACTCCAGCCAAATTCTATGGGGAACAGTAGTTCCTGTGAATATTGGTCTCTGGATAGTCATTCTTTTCAAGGATATTAAAGAATGACTGCCTCTTGTAGTTAAGAATTATTAGGACTCTTCAAGGTTGAGCATTGTGCACTAAATGAAGTGGGTAGAATGATTTTGACTTAGAGTGTTCAAGATACATTACAGACATTTTGGAACAAGTGTACCTTTCAATGGTGACACCTCAGTCCTTTCGTGTCCTCCTAGATAATCTTAAATCCTTACTGGTCAAATGTAAGACTCAAATCGGTGGTAAACAGTTCCCTCCAGCCATTAAAATTTATGACACTAAAGTTATAGTTCAGATGCGATATGGGGCTGAAATATGGGGGCCTAAGATAGAATCCAACTTGGAAACAATTCAAAATAACTATTTATGAGCAATCTTGGGTCTGTCCAAAGGAACTGAGACCTCTATCCTTCGGTTGGAAGGTGGGCTCCATACTGTAAAGGCCATTACTCAGGTTCAAGCAATTAAATACTGGCTGAAACTTACCAAAGAGATAGGAAGATTTCTTGTATTGATTGGTTTCAAAGAAATGTTGGAATTTGAAAACAAAACATTTTTATCCTGGAATCAAGATTTTTTTATATCTTATTGACTTGTATGGGCTCTCAAAGGATTTGTTGTGTTCTTTAAACTATCATAGAGCTGTAAAATATATGAAGTCCCACATCTTGAAACATGACTTTCAGTTAGATTGCACCTCTGTTGGCCTATCAAAATGTGCTCCTTAGTATGCCAAACTCTCTTTCCAAACAAGCTACCCACAATACTTAAATAATATAACTAACTTCAAACAGAGATATGCCTTCACAGCCCTATGCTGTCAGCCTATGACCACAGCTGTGGTGCAAGGGCATTATCAAAAGACCATGTGGGAAGAAAGAGTTTGCCCTTGTGGTTCAGTTCCAATTTATAATATATATGAAATGCCCTATACAAAGATTAGTAGGCTGGACGGCATCTGTCGGGATGCTTTTGATTAAGATTTCCTGCATGGCAGGGGGGTTGGACTGGACGGCCCTTGCGGTCTCTTCCAACTCTATGATTCTATGACCTGATACCATTCATAGAATCAAGAATTGGAAGAGACCACATGCCATCCAGTCCAACCCCCCCTGCCATGCAGGAAATCCAAATAAAGCATCCTGACAGATGGCCATCCAGCCTCTGTTTAAAGACCCAAGGAAGGAGACTCTATCACCCTCCGAGGGAGTGCATTCCACTGTTGAACAGCCCTTACTGTCAGGAAGTTCTCCTAATGTTCAGGTAGAACTCGTTTCCTGTAGCTTGCATCCATTGTTCCGGGTCCTGTTCTGTGGAGCACAGAAAACACTTGCTCCCTCTTCAACATGACACCTTTCAATATTTAAATAGGGCTTATCAATCACCTCTTAACCTTCTTTTCTTCAGGCTAAACATCCCCAGCTCCCTAAGTCGTTCCTCATAGGGCAGGGGTTTCCAGACCCTTCACCATTTCGTCGCCCTCCTTTGGACACGCTCCAGTTTTCTCAATGTCCTTTCTGAATGTGGTGCCCAAAACTGGACACAATATTCTAAGTGGGGCCTGACCAAAGCAGAATACAGTGGCACATTACCTCCTTGATCTGACACTATACTTTTATTGATGCAGCCTAAAATTGCATTGGCCTTTTTAGCTGCCGCATCACACTGTTTCACTCATGTTCAACTTGTGGTCTACTTGGACTCCTAGATCCCTTTCACATGTAGTTTCATCAGTCAGATGTCACCCACTATATCTGTGCATTTTATTTTTCCGCCCTAAGTGCAATACCTTACATCTCTGTGTTGAATTTCATTTTGTTAGCTTGGCCCAGCTTTCTAGTCTATTCAGGTCATTTTGAAACTTGATCCTGTCCTCTGGGTATTAGCTATTCCTCATATTTTGGTACATCTCTGCAAATTTGAATATGTGCTCCAATTCTGTCATCCAGGTCATTGATAAAGAGTTTGAATAGCACTGGGCCCAGGATAGAGCCCGGGGGGACCCCACTGGTCACTTCTCTCCAGGATGGAAAAGGAGCCATTGTTGAGCACCCTTGGGTTCGGCCGGTCAACCAGTTACAAATCCAGGTAACAGTTACCTTGTATAGTCCACAATTTTACAAGCTTGTTTGCAAGAATGTCATGGGAAACCTTGTCAAAGGCCTTACGTGAATCAAGATATACTATACCACAGCATTCCCTTCATCACCAAGCTGGTATTTTTTATCAAAGAAAGAGTTTAGATTTGTCTGGCATGACTTGTTTCTCTGAAACCCATGTTGATTTTTGTGATTATGGAATTGCCATCTAGATGTTCAAAGACTCTTGTTTAATTATCTGCTCCAGAATCTTCCTGGTATTGATGTCAGACTAACTGGACGATAATTGTTGGGATCCTCTTTTTTCCTTTTTTGAAGATGGGGGCAACATTTGCCCCCTCCAGTCTTCTGGGATCTCTCCTGTTTTCCAGTAGTTTTCAAAGAGTATTGCCAAAGGCTCCGATATTACTATGGCCAGTTCTTTTAATACCCTTGGATGGAGTTCATCTGGTCCCGGAGACTTAAATTCATTTGAGATTAACAAGGTGTTCCCTCTACTATCTCTTTACTTATTCTGTGCTGAAATTCCCCTATTCTGTCCTCTGCTCCATTATCCTCAGGTTGAGCACCCTTGTCCTTTTCTGAGAGAGACTGAGGCAAAGAAGGTGTTAGTAATTCTGCCTTTTCTCTGTCCCCTGTTAACATTTGCCATCCCTCTCAACGCAGTGGCCCTACCTTTCCTTCTTCTTCCTCTTGCTGCGGACATATCCAAAAAAGCCCATTTGTTCCTTTTGTTGTCTTTAACTCTCTCTAGCAAGCCTGAGTTCATTCTGTCTGCGCTTTAGCTTTTCTGACTTTACACCCTACACATGCCTGCTATTTCTTTGAATTCCTTTTTCGTGATTCCTCCCCCTTTTTCCATTTCTTATACATGCTCCGTTAAAAACTTAGCTCAGTTGAAAGTTCCTTAGTCATCCATCCTGGTTTCTTGAGACACCCCCATTTTTCTTTTTCACTGGAACTGTTTGAAATTGTGCCTTCCGTATCTCCCTTTTGAGAAAGTCCCATCCGTCCGAACTCCTTTATCTTTTAGTATTTCTGACCATGGAATCGCCCTCAATACTTCTCTAAGTTTACTGAAATCCGCTCTCCTAAAGTCCTAGAATGTGTGTTTGACTATGCCTGACTTCTCCTTTCCACTGTATACAAACTCCAGGAGAACATGGTCACTTCCACCTAATGATCCCACCACTTGGGGGTCTGTAGTAGACTCCCACCGAACATCCTTGTTGTTCCCTCCCCTTTGATTCTTATCCAGATGCTCTCCACCTGGCTTCATGATTGATGTCCGGATTCTTCACTGGTGTAAATATCTCTGACATATAGTGCTATCCTCCCCTTTCCTGTTTGGCCTATTCTCTTAAAAAGTGTTACCCCTCTATTTCCACATCCAATCAGGAGACTCATCCCACCAGGTTCAGTGATGCCTATTATATCATATTTGCTGTGTGTACAGGAGTTCGAGTTCATCTTGCTATTTCCCATGCCTGTGCATTAGTGTAGAGACATCGCAGACCATGGGTCCCTTTTACTTGCTGCCTGTGCAAGTTTACTTCCTCCCACTGTTGGGTCCTTGCACTTTTTTCTGTTTCCTCTATGTCAGTTGACTATTTTCGCCATCCCTTTCGCCTCCTAATATTGTCTCCCTTCCCCGGAACTCAGTTTAAAGCCCTCCGGACAAGTTCTTGAGACTGTGGCAAAACAATTTCTTCCAACTGGCGTGAGATGCAACCCGTCCGTTGCAAGAAGTCCCTCCTCATGGAACCGCAGCCCTGATCGAAGAATCAAATCCTTCTCGGCGGCACCATCTGCGGAGCCAGTTGTTCACATCTGCTGTTTCATCCCCTTTCTGGACCATGCCCTTCAACTGGCAGAAGAATGAGATGACAACCTGTAATCCATTCCTTTCAGCTTCCTACCAACCGCCCGTAATCCTTTGTTGTCCTGAAGGCTGTGTCTTGCAGTATCATTAGTTCCCACGTGGACCAAAAGGAAGGGGTATTTGTCAGTAGGCTTGACCAGTCTTGTCAGCCTCTCGTCACATCACAGATCTTTGCCCCTGGAAGACAACACACCTCTCAAGACATCTTGTCAGGCCTACAAATCACTGCTTCTGTACCCCTCAGCAAGGAGTCCCCCACTACGACCACACACCTCCTCCGAGGCTTAGCAGCGACTGTTCCCTTGGGTGGGACTCCTCAGGCCCCTGCTCTGTCCCTGAAGTCGTCCATGCTGCTCTTCTTCATCCTCCTGATAAGGGAAAGAGCTTCGAATCGATTCTCTAGCTGCAAGCTTCCCAAACAATCTCTTCTACTTACTTCTCTTTGTGACATTCCCCAGCTGTCTGCCTCCTGTGTATGGCAAGTGACCTCTTTCGCCCTAGCATCTTCCTCTGCGTGGTACTCATCCAAGATCGTTAGTTCTGTTGTGTCCAGAAATCCTCTTGTTCCCTAATATGCTGAAGTGTAGCTACTCTGGACTCCAGCTGCTGCACTTTCTCCTCCAAGAGTACTACCAACTTGCACTTGGTGCATGTGAAGTTCTCCACTTCTGTAGGCAAGAAGAGAAACATCCCACAAGAGTTGCAGGTGACTGCAGCAGACCCCTCGTTGTCCATACTGCAAAGTCTTTAGTAATGACTATAATAGTCAATCTACTAGGAATACTACTTTAAAGGAATGTCCTGGTCTGCTACTTACACTTAAAGGCAAGGTTCTGTTTCAATATCTGATTCTAACCCGATGCCACTTGAGTAGAATTGTTGAGTTAAAGAAAATTAAATTCTGGAAGTGTGGTATATAAAGCTAGTCTGCTAGCTCCGCCGCCCTTGGTGACTCACAGAAGCTCCGCCCCTTCAGCAACAAGCACACGGTCCTCAATATGGCTGCCCAGCTGCTCTCTCTCCTTCTCCTCTCTCTGGCCAGACTGTTCTGGAAGGCTCTGGAAGTGGTATATAAAGCTAGTCTGCTAGCTCCGCCCCCTTGGTGACTCACAGATGTGACTCACAGAAGCTCCGCCCCTTCACCAACAATCACACGGTCTCAATATGGCTGCCCAGCTGCTCCTCTCCTTCTCCTCTCTCTGGCCGGACTGTTGCTTCTTGTAGTTTTGTCTCTATCACCAAACAGTGCCCTTTAGTATCCTTGAAAAATCTTTTGCTGAGAGTTTACTGTTCACATAGAATACCACTCCATTCTTCTTGTTGTTTTTATTGGATACACAAACATTGCTATTCTTTAAATATTTTCATCATTGGACCTTATATGCATATCTTGTGACAAATAAAGTATAATTTCAATTCCTCCAAATATTGAAATAATTTTTGTTTTTTATATATTGAGTTTAGACCATTAATGTTCCAACAAAGATTTTATCATTAATCATTTCAAACAACATCAGTATTTAATGGGGTAAGGATAATATTGAAGAGAGAGTGCAGTGGTAAGGGGTGGGGATAGATACTATCAAAGTTAATAGCTTCCTTTGATATATCCTAACCTTTGTCTATTTCTACTACTTCTTCTTTTGTATCACCCCCTCCTCACTATCCTCTCCTCTCTCCTCCTTTTTTCTATTTTTTCTCTTTCTTCTCTCTTTCTCTTTATCCATGCCCATTCTTCTTGTCTCCATTCTTATATGGTTTTCTATTTGCTGTGTTTTTAAAATAAAGTCCTTTGCTTTAGCGATTGTCTTGATTTTATTCTTGTATGTGAAAGATACCTCTTCTACTTTTTCCTACCTATAATTAATTTTTTCTTTAGATGTTGTATTTGAAAGGTGTAGTCTCTCTTTTCCTTAACACTACTGATTGTATATCTTTAAGGATCTTTACTTCTTTATTGTCAATAAGTGTGGCTTTCTTTAAAGTTGTGATCTAATATGATTTCCCTCACTTTTTCTCTTACAAAGTAAATCACTATGTCCGTTGTTTGTTTTATTTTTTTGCTAGCCATGACTTAATTCTATATAATTTGTTCTATATCTAGATCTAGTTGTTCCACTTTCCATCCATGTAGCAAATGGGGATATTATTCACTCTCCTAGATCATTACTCTCCTGTTCTTTTCATGCCCCCGAATTTTATCCATTTTCCCTGGATTTTATCCCATCTAATATTTTCTGCATTTCTCCTTGCTGTTTTGATTGCTCTAAAATTTAGTTCTTTTCTTTGCTTTGTGTTGATATCTCTGAAGTTCATTTATTTTAGAATTAATAGCTTTGATTTCTTCTTCTGCATAGTCTGGTTTTTGTCTGAATTCATTCATTTCTTCTCTTATCTCAGCACACATTTCTTCTTTAAAGCCCTTTAGTTCACCTCTGATTTCATCTCTTACTTCAGCTTTTATTTCATCCCTTATCTCCCTGATTTCATCTAGAATCCAGAGATTTGTATCTGCTAATTTAGTTGTTTCTATGGAAGGGCTCCTTTGGGCTTGGGATTGGCTCAATGCTCTCTTTTCTGTAGCCATTTTGTTTGTCTTCTTTCTTTATGTAGGGACTTAATTTGATTTAGTTGTCACATTATTACACTCTAAATTTCTTTGGGATTATAGTAATGGGTATTAGCAAATAACATAAGAAAAGAAAAGTACATCAACCATTCCATATTTTGGTCTATTAAAGTGACAGTAGTTAGAGTAATCTTAATTAGGTAACTTTTCAAACATCAGTTAAATATTGAGTGTTAAACAAGAGTTACACCCAACTGATCTATTTTTCTCAAACAAGACATATAAAGTGCAGAGTGCAAAAAACAGTACTGTGGCACTTTTTCAGTGATTTTTGATTAATCAGTAATCATCAAGCCCATCAGTGAGCAATCAAAAAAATTGATTTCCCCATAAATTGATTTAAATATTCCAATAGATGATTTAATTGTCATCAATCAACCACATAAAATACTGTATTTCTTATTTTGAACTCTACTGTTTGCCATAATATTTTAAAGTACTAGTTTTTGCCCAGTTCTTTATGGTTACTTTACACTTTGACTTCTTTTAAGACAGCAATGGTAAGTACCCACAAATTAGAAGAGAGAGTCTACAATATTCATCTTTCAGTCAGTACAGTAGTTTGGACTGAGCATATTTTTCAGCAATAAATAGTACTTTATAAAATTGGACAAAAATTGGATCCTACTGTTTTGTTTTACTTCCTATTAACATGTAGGTTCAAATTGCAGAGAAGTAGAAAAGTTGTGTCCACTTATGAAGAGATGCAGAAAGGAATAAAATGGCAATGATTGTCAAATTATCATTTCTGATTCATAGGTCTGACATTCAAAATCCAAATGAGGTCCAAGGTATCGAGTTTTAAGTATAATGTGCTGTGTGCTAATGGAAAGAAGGGAGTTTAAGAGTTTATCCTTAAAAAAACACTTTATAGTCCTTATAGTTTTCCCATCCTTCAAATCTCTTCTCCTGTTCTGGTTAGTTCTTTTTATATAATTCCTCTTCTCTTAACTCATCCCCCCTCCTTACCTCTGTAGTATATAGAATTCCTTTAAAACCTCATTTTAAAATCTTCTTTTTTGGGTTCAGTAAATCCTATAAGTCTTATTTTATCCAGTAATTTTATCTTTACTCCATTGTTGTTCTCTTGTAGCCCTTGTTATGGTCCCTTTTTGATCTGTGCACCTTGAACTTTACCGCATTGCCTGAAGAATGGGCCTGTAGCATTCCAAAAGGGAACGTTCTGGGGGCAGGAGGTGGCAGGGAACTGATTTTACCGCACACTTGGAATGCTGCCACCACCGCACATCCCCATCCCATTCCAGATGTGCTAGAGAAGCGTTCCTGAAAATTGCCCCCCTCTGGGACACATCTGGAATGGGATGGGGACGTTTGGTGGCAGCCACCCCGATTGACCTCAAAGGGGCGGGATATAAATAAATTATTATTATTATTATTATTATTATTATTATTATTATTATTATTGGTGCTTGGGTGCCCTTACATCATGAGGCTGAGCCCTGTGTGGATGGGGCCGCAGCCTTGTGATGTAATGGCGCCGATATTAGGGCTCGGTGCATATGGATGGATATGCTGCACCATATCGAGCCCTAACATCAGCGCAAATGGCCCATCTGTACTAGGCCTTTAATGCACAAGAGAAAAAAGTTGCCTATTGTGAGCTAGGTCCTGCAATTTCTAATTTTCATTTTGCAAGTGACACCACCTCCCCTTCTTCCCTCTGCAAAATGTTTCCGTCTCTCACAGAGAGGCCAATGCAGACATGTTACATTATATTGGGCTCTTTTTTGCATAGATATATTCTTCTACAATTCTCCTTCTGCTAAAAGTTTCTTCACACTAGTGTTCTACCTACAAGGCAAAAGGAGATTCTTTTTCCTAGTTGTTCAATGTTTGTAGAAAGTACTGAATAATACTGTATTTGACCCAGTGGTTTCATTCAAAATATTTAACACGAAGTTCTTTTCTTACTTCCCCTCCCTTTTCTTATTCTTTTTTCTTCTTTTGTCAAAAATGTACATGTTAAGGAAGATGAATATATGGGGTGGCTGTGCTTTTTTCAGAGAATTCAGTTGCAAGCATATTGGTTCCAGCAACACAGGTTCCTTGAAAGGTGCTGCTTTCCTGGGGTACAGAATGGGGGGGGGGGGAATCCTCCCAAGCAACATCTCATTGGTTCCACACATTTAGCCAAGGGTGATGGTGCGAAAGCAGTGAGTTGCAGCTTGCCACTGCATGACCATTGGGGGACTGACACGCAAATGCTCTTTCACTACTATATCTCCAGTGAGAATAGGAGGTGTGTGTGTGTGTGTGTGTGTGTGTGTGTGTGTGTATGAAGGACTTTAGTAGTTAGGGGGAGAATGGAGCAGAGTCAAAGGAATCATGGTTTCCATTGCAACTGAATATTTCCAAATAATTATGTATGAAACTTGTGACCTTCAATGGATCATGCTCATGATCCCTGTAACAACTTAAAATTATTTTCATTTCACTTTGCTGCAAAACATTTACAAAACTCACTGGAATTTAATGTTGATTTTTCATTTTCTGTCACCAAGCAGTTCAGTGAATCCAACAATTTTTTTAACAAATTGAACTTTACCGTATTGCCCGAAGAATGGGCCTGTAGCATTCCAAAAGGGAACGTTCTGGGGGCAGGAGGCGGTTGGACCATGTCATGTGATTGTTTAGTAGGGATCTGCACTGTTCAATATGGAAAATAAATAAGCTGCTCAATTGCATTGTATTGCTTGAAAGTTGTTTGTCATCTCTTTTTAAAATGACATTATTTAATGAAAATCTATACAATCCTATATGTATTGATCTTTTTCCACTACTAGCTGTAGTGGGGAAAGACTACAATCTGAATGAAATGTCTGTAGCAGCAAGAATGGGGGATTTCAGGACACCCAGGTATTGATGTCCCAGCCATGTATTGTGCACTTCTGCTCTCCAGGTTAATCAAAATGTGAGAGTGAAAGAAAGCAGGTAAAGCACTCAGGGCCACAGTCTTGAGGAATCTGACCTACTTCCTTCAATGTTGCCAACTGATTTGATTCAACATACAGTCAACATATAGTCAACTGAAATATAATGATGAAAGAGATAGAGAATTGGATCCAAATTTGTCTCCAGATAAGGATAGAATATCAAGGGCTTTCCAGATTTCGAGGCTGTGACTCCTATAAAGCCCAGACAAATGGTTTGGGATTGTGGGAAATGTAGCCCATAGCTACAGAGACCACCAGGATAGCTACCCTTTTGCAGGATAAGGGGGAAAATAGTTATCAAGAGAGAAGCAAGATATAAAGGTAGAATTTAAGAAGGACCTAAGCCTTTGCCATTTTTTAGTTTTAGACAGTTGCAAGAAATGTCAGAGTGGCAGCTAGAGATAAATGGGATTGGACTGTAGTTGAAAGGTCAGGAGTTGAGAAATGAATTTTGGAGTCATAAACAAAAAAGAGGAAGCAGTTGCTGTCTTATAGCCATTTTTTCCAATTGTGCTACAAGAACTGTTGCCTTTGGCTTGGAAGAAAGATCCAAAGCCATTTCCTTTAGGCTCCCAGCTACTGACAACCCTTCCTCCTTATTCTCCTTCCTCTTTTTCTGTGCCTTGTACTATGAAAGGCCTCAGCAACTGTCAAGCAAGTTTCTGTTGGCCTCTTTACATTTCTTGGGTCTTCAAATTACAATTCTCTTTCACTTATTCTTTATGATTAGATGCTGGGTGAGCACTGCATACTATGACACATTTTCAAAATACAGTGTAAACGAAATACTACTCAAATGATGTTTAGTGCAAATATTATAAGGTGGCACAATGCACATGCACACACCCATCGCAACATGACATTTTGAGTCGGATTCATTAATTCAGAATGAAGATAAAGTTATCAGGGGACAAATGTAGCTGCAGTGAGAAGATCAAATCCAGGGTTATGTTCTTTTATGAGAACAGCAAATGGGAACTGGAAGATGAATGATTACCTGAAGCCACAGGAAGCCCCATTTGTAGTTTCTTTGTATGCATCAGTCTTTGAGTGGCACTTATTTATAGGAAGCATGATTCTCTACTATTCTTATTAGAATTGGACATGCAGGCATGGAGGCTTACCATAAAGCTTGCTACTTAAATCCTACTCAAGCTAAATAAGCACTGCTATATATTTTAAATGTCAATTGTTTTTCCCTCAGCAGGACAACATTTCTTTTCTATGGCTCTTTTTTTCAAGTGTGCCCTTCACAGAATTTCCTATTTAAATTAAAGAAAGCTTGCAAAGGAAGTATTGCTCTCACGAATTGTTATTCACATTTGGGTTTAGCATCACTAGAAAGCTTGCAAGAGCAGAGACCACAAGATTTAAACTTGTAATAAGGGGATACTCATGAACCTCTTTTAACTGAAATATCAAAAGATCTACTCTTCCAAAGTACAATAGGAAACATAGTCCAGAAATGGAGGACTTCTAACACCATTGATTCACAATATCTTGAGAATGTGTGTGCTTCAAATTTGTCAACTCATTTTGAGTGCCCCGACAATGTGCAGAATTATTTATCCTCAGAGATAACGAAGCTTCTTTTCTTCAAGAGGACTTAACGCCAAAGCATCTCACACCACCATATGCAGACAGCATTTCCTCATACACTTAACGAGGGGTGAGACAAACATTCTGCACTCTGGGTTGATCTAGGCTGGCCCAACTTGACTGAGACAAAGTTCTGAATTATGCCTTCACCCATCCATGCTCAAGTCAAGATATATTGAACTCACAACAACCACGTGGTTTTGGTGCATAAGACACAAATATTCCCTCTGATCCTTCCCCATTACTGGCAGTAAAAATACAGTAATAACCAAACAGTATTTTGATGTTTTATGACATTTAAAAACTCCTATTTGAGGTAGCCACAACTCTGCCTTGGGACTGGGAGGCTGAATTATGTAGCAGTGACTAGAACAACCATGTGTATTGGGAGGCTCATGTAATGCACTCTGCAAAGTGATGACAGTCATCTTACCGACTCCTTTATTAAGGAACAGATGTTTGTATAGCAGGTATACATTGTGTTCATATTTCAAGTTTACAGTTTTTACAGGATGCAGATGCACTATAAGTGCATACATATGGACTTTATCAGTTTATATCAGTTTGCATGCAAACTTGCCTTGTCTGCATTTTGGAGAGAGAACAGGTGAATTATTTGTTTCCTTTTCTTCCAGCAAGAAGCCAAGGGAATAATGGCTGGCATCCTGTAATAAGTGACATGCATAGGTGCAAGTGAAAGTTACAAGTGCATATGCACTATTTTGGTCATGGCAGATGAGCAACTTCAACATCACCACCCACTATGATTCTCTCCCTGAGTCACCTACCAATTTTCTGACTGGGCACCCTGGCTGAGTCTAATTCTTTGTTAAGATTTTAACCTGCATAATTTCAAGCTTTTTGCCATTATGTTTGCTCCCTCCAAACAAATCCTCAGCAACAACTGCCAAACAAATAAATAAATTATTTCTGTCTTTTAAGCCATTCTGTTTATTGGAAGAGTTGAATATGATGCATAGTTTAAAGAAAGAACTTAACCACTGCTCCCCCCACACATCTCAAACTGTTATCTGATCCTTTCTTCTCTTTTTCAGAATTCTTAAACCTCACAATGCTGACACCTCCTGCAATCTAAATCGATCACTCTGTAGCACTACCGGTGCCAGTATGGATCCTAATACACTTTCATCCTTGTGGGTTTAGTTATGTGAGTTAATAATTCCCCTCTCTGAAGATTAGTGCTGTACCAACTAGTTAGTTAGTCTGTGTAACTGATTTTATTTATTTCATTTATATGCTACCTTTCTACCCAGAGGTACCCAAGACATCTCACAGTTCTCCATGAACTGTTTGCAATTAACAAAAATTCTACCACAATATCTGTGATTCCCCAATGCTATGTTTGTATGTTCTTGTATGTTCAATAAATTTTCCCTTTAGATGGTATGGATTTAATTATAAAACTTCACAGCGCTACACAAAACCAGAACCTTTATAAAACATAAGAACAGCAGCAGAGAATTGAAATAGCCCCAAAGCCCTGGAAGGTCCTTAAAGTAGTGTGTGTGTGTGTGTGTGTGTGTGTGTGTGTGAAGCATGTATCTATCTGTGCCAATACTGGTTCAGTGAAACAAGGAATGTATTGGCCAGGATACATTGTATGGGCATGGACTGTTGGTGGCAATATGCCTAAAACACACACATATCCTGACCTAAAGATTCCTTAAATCAGAGTTCTCAGACTGTCAGGTGAGACTCCTGGTGGGTCATGAAAGTTGTCAAGAAGGGGCACGAGATTTAGAGGTCCTGATCTCTACTACTATTACTGCTGCTGCTGCTGCTGCTCAGCTTCCCACAACTTTTCTGTCCTGTATGGGAAGAGAATGGCAAGGAGGACTCTTGCAACCTCTGGTTCAGGGAAGAGGAGGAGGAGAGTAATTTCCTTGTAAGATATTAAAATATGAATATACATGAATATGTGAGGAAAATGCACTCACTAAAATATTTTTATTTATATACTACTACTACTAATAATAATAACAAATTTTATTTGTATTTCCCGCTTCTCCCTGCAGATAGAATAAAAACCACAATACAATACAAAATACAATATTATCTAAAAATACAGTCAGTAAAACAACAAAAATATTACTGCCAATCACAAAAAAGGCCAAATCGTCGTCAATTTTCCGTGATATCAAAGTCAGAGTGAGAATGTTCCATAAAATTAGCTATAAAAGGTCACGTGGATAGACCCACGGGAGAAGATCCATCTTAAGTGCCTTTTTAAAGGTTTCTAAGGTGGTAATGAGACGGATCTCTTTGAGCAAGTTGTTCCATAATTTAGGAGCCGCAGCTGTAAACGCTTTATGGAAAGTTGTAGTTAGTCTAGTTTTCATATGTTCCAATAGTTTCTTCCCTGATGTTCTAAGAGTGTGGTGTGGATTGTATAGGGAGAGGCATTCCCTTAAGTAACTCAAGCCCAAGCCATGTAGGGCTTTAAAGGTAATAACCAACACTTTGTATTGCACCCAGAAGCTGATCGGCAGCCAATGAAGAGATCTTAATATTGGAGTAATATGGTCAAATCTTGATGTTCCTGTGAGCAATTTGGCTGCAGAGTTTTGGATCAACTGAAGCTTTCGACTTGGTACAAAGGTAGCCCCATATAGAGTATGTTACAGAAATCAATATGAGAGATTACCAGTGCGTGTACTACTGCTTCAAGGTCCCTCTGGGCCAGGTAGGGATGCAGTTGGCGTTTGAACCAAAGTTGGTACCAAGCACTCCTGGCCATCACCTCCACCTGAGATGACAGCTGTAGAGACGAGTCCAGGAATACTCCCAAACTGCGAACTTCATCCTTTAGGGGAAGTATGGTCCTGTCCAGGACTGATTGGTAAATCATATTATACTGATCCTTTATTCATGTCAAGTGGAGGGGGGGGGGAATGTAGAGATGTAGAAGTAAAGAGGATCACAAAGGTAAAAAGTTTGAGAACCATTGTTTAAAGACAAGTATATTCAGAACATTTATGAGTTCGTATATGTGCTCTGACAGAATATCTGGGAACAGTCCAGGAGGGTTTTCCAGCTCTGAAGAAAACCAAGATCCCAGATTCTGTGCCTCACTCCTTGATGAGTGTTAAACAGGAAGGAGGGAGGGAGGGAGGGAAGTTTGCATATTTATTTAAATGAATCTGAAATGAACATCACTACAGTGTATAATTACTATGGAAGAATGGGTAAATGTCATTAAATGGCATCCAGTGGGCACTGTGTCTGTGTTTGAGAAGCTATTCCATGGAGTAGAAGGTCCCACATACAAGTCCCAGATATTGTTGAATGTTAGCTCCCAAAATTCCCAACTAGTATAGCCAGTGGATAGGGATTCCACAAGTTTTAACTTTTGGGGACCACTGCAGTAGTGCACTAAAAAAAAAAAATCAAATCAGTTTCTCAAGAAAATTGTGTTGCAAGCAGAAAAATGAGATCAATATAAGACTTTGTTGCACTACTAATTACAGCTCTTCTTATGTCAAAATATTTGGTGCTGCCTGTTGCAGAGCAATTATAATGTCATCATTACAATGTATCTTTCTTTTTTCTTGTTCTCTGCCTTCTGGAATTCCTTTAAGTGAAATTCATTTTATTTTTCAAAAGCTCAGGAAACCTGGAACTTTAAATACTGAAATCTGTGTAAAAGTATTTTAAAAATGTGTTTTAAATTGTGTAAAAATGTGTCTATGGTTGTCCAAGTATAGATTTGTAATTTTCTCTGGATGGGAAAGAGGATTCACCAGTGCCAATTTACTAAGTCTTTGATAGCCTTTAGGAATGAAGGGCAGGGTATAAATACCATAATAAATAAATAAATAAATAAATAAGTCAGAACTTACATAAGAGCAGTGCTTGAATTGGCTGAAACAGGGCAAAAGTTTTGGAAACTCTGGCTGGCAGCTTCTTGGAGCTGTAGTCAAATATTATCTTTTCCAGGTTTGAAACTGGAGATATCTCACACATCTCACCAAAAATAGGGACCAGTAGCAAATCGGGCAAGGATCAACCATTTTCTGTTGATTGGTTTTGGACCTTGGTTTTGAATCACAGGTTCTAGCAATCACTGGGATGCACTTAGTGACATTTAGAGTGGTTTCGTACAAGTATTTTATCTTCCTGTCTTTTATACTGAATTTTATGAGGATTTCATATTGAGATCTGCACTGAGATTTGGGCAAGATCTTGCTCCAAGTCTTGCAATAGTAATGCCACCAAGAGACTTCAAGCAATGACAACTCTGAGTAGCTGCTTGGAGCCTCCAGCAAACATGGGAGATTATCACACAGGGATAAGAAATGTAAGAAAAGTGCTATGCCCTCATCGTGTTTGCACAATCACAGGAATATTTTCACATGATGTCATGCACATACTGTACTCGTCCCATCATCAAATCGCTGTGCTAGTGCAACTTCTCATTAACTAAGGTGCAGACTGGAGCTTTGATTGTGGCGGCCTGGTCATGGTGCGGGAAGGAGCTCCGAAATGGAGCACCTTTTGGGTGCTACATCATTCCTGCAGCAACCAAACAGCTGTGGGAATGACGCCAGGGAGAAGGGGATGAATGGTCCAGAAAAACTCCGGATTGGGGTTGCAGGGCTGCTGGTGAGGCTGCCCTGCCCCCAACCCAGAGATAAAAGGGGCGGTGTATACCATGCCAACAAAAAAGTGTTAATGGCTTGCTAATAGTGCTTTATTAGCGCTATTGTGAACATGTGACAAGGCAATCACATTTCAATACTGCCACTGAGAATCTATCATTAAACCTTCCAGAAAGAAATTTAATCCCCCAGTCCCCCAGTGTGCCGTTCAGCAGAATCACTTCTTGTGTCACACTTGTGAGTCACAGGAGAGTTCCTTAGTGGTGAGAAATTGCCTTTTTTCCCTCTCTGGTCACAACCACTTCTTTCAACATGGGGAATGTAAAAGCACTATTTTACCATTTGTGGTTAATGCTCATTATTGCAACACTATGTGAAAGTAAGAGGTGCAATTTTGCCATTGTATCATTTTTCCTAAATAACATTGGAATCGCATTATTAAAGTGTACATAGCCCTCATATGATAATCTCCAAGGTGGCTTGCCAAGAACGGGTTGGTGTAATAAAACCACTCCAGGCAGTGTCGGGGTAAGTCTTCTCCACATAAAAATCCTCTCTTGTTTTTCCACATCTTTGTCCATTTTCCTTATGTCCAAAAGAAAAAGGCATTGTCTTCTAACTGCTAGTGCAAAAAATACTTCATCTCAAAACACCATTGAATGTAGACACATTAAAATCAGTTGGGACTTAATATCTGACTAACTTTACTTCCTAAGTCTAGTTCCAAACCATTGTGACTTTCTCCTTCTCTGAAGACTACAGTTGGGGTTGGGTAGGTAGGTCAGTTTTTAGAGAACAGGAGGAACACACTGAACAACATCAGATTTACTATTTTTGCTGAAGGCCAAATGTTTTCCCAGTAGTACTTTTAACTCATTTCTGTTTTTCCTGTTACAAATCAACCTTTTAGGCAATACAGCCAGATGTAGCCTTCTAAAATTTCATTTTCAGAAACTAATAAGTATAAAATGCATTGCTTTCCAAAAGCCTACCTCTATCAGTGTATTATTTGTACCTGGGTATAGGTACATGTTTACATGTACTCTTATTTCTTGCTTCAACTGCAGTTGACTGAGTAGAGGACATTGGACAATACAGATTTAATTCTGCACTGTTCCTTTGCATAGTTAGGTACCGTGTGATGTTTTGTTTTTCACTGAGATCTAGCTTTAATCTATTCAAACTCTATAAAAAAGATTCTTTTCATACATAGATCTGAAGTTCCTCACAGGACAAAAATCACATTCAGTACTGAGAATAATAATAATAAGTACACACACATCAGGAGAAAAGCTTTTTATTGAAACAACAAGAATATACAAAGAATCACACACAAAGAATCAGGAAAAGAAAGTGCATGAGAAATGGCTATAATACAAGCTATCAGTTTTCTATGCCATTTATATACTGAATGAAATGCGTGAGCCCCTAATTTAAAAATCTTGTACAGAGGACATATATTTCTTTCTTGCAGGTAACAAATGACAAACGTATTACTGCCTGCATCATATGTACAGGATGCTTCACATCTCACTGCAAGTAGAGCTATCTATCTCCCCAGCAGAATATGTTTCTGAAAGGGTTCACTCATTCTGACTGGTGGAAAAAAAAGACTTTGAGAAGTTTTGCCTGCAGGGAACATAGCCATCATCAGTGTGCAGAAGGTGAGCATTTGTATGTGTGCTCAGAATCCAAAATAGGCAAGTCATCATCTTTTACTGAATTGTGAAGCATAGTTGCCCACCAGGCAAATGTACAGAAGGATTTTAAAGAAGAGTGTAGAAGAACTTCTACCACACTTTATGAATTTGTACAAGAAACAGAATCTGTGCTAGGCCTTCTTTGTATTCTGTTGCAGAGCTTTGGTGGGAGGGAGGTAAAAAGGCACTGGAGGATTCCTATGAAATAACTGATGGAATTCTCAATAGCGAATTGACAATGGAAAGCCATCAGGGCCATCTGAAAGTCTTGTAATAGTAGACTTGAAGAAATGTAATATTTGCATTACTCTTTCTGGCGCAGATGAGCCTCTGCAGATTTGTCAAGGATTCAAAAAGGAAAAGTGAAACAATAACCCAAACAAAGTGTTCATCTCTGTCTCTGTTTGTCTTTTCTGTCTCTCTGGAATAAAACACATTTTCAATTTTTTGCCAGCCGGAGTTGGACTACAATATGAAATAGAGGGATTAGGGCAGGCAAGGGCTGCTGCACAAGAATGCCTGAGGAGGGAAAATGGTTGCTGAACAGATAAAAATCCAGGGCAAAGGAATGAAGTACAATGAGAGGTTTATAATGAAGATACAGCAGGGCCTGGGAGCAATTTCTGTTGCACAAGCAGAGAGATACAAAACCCCAGAAGGTAAAATCTAAAAGATGTCTGCCTACAATTGAAATCCCAGTCCTATCACAGATGTACTTTAAAAGAAGGACAGTTTCACAAGTTACAGCAGCTTCTTCTACCCTGGACATAATTCAAAGGATAGGTCTGAGGTGTGCTAGTCTGCTTCCGAATTCATTATGCTATCAGGAAAGAGACACAAAGGATGCAAAACTGTCATGTTAAACTTCAGTCACAGGACATTATCACACAGGAGGCTTCCTGTCAGTAAATCACCATGAAATCATCAAAAATGGTGAAAGAAGGGTTCATCCCCTGAGCACTTCTCCCATGAGTAAATTGTCATGAAGGTATTAGAGCTCGCTTGTCCTGTCAGTAAATTGTCCTTAGGCCTCCATTTGGTAATAACGGGATCTTCCGTCATTGCCAAATGGTGGTTCCATGATGATTTACCGACAGGAGAAGCAAACCCGATGTTTCCATGATGATTTAATCATAGGAGAAGCACACGGGGGTGTGAACTCCAATTATGCTTCTTTCACAATTTCTGATGATTTCATGGTGATTTACTCACGGGAAACCTCCCATGTGATAAAGTCCATACGCTCTCTTGTTGCTTTACAATGTGAGTTGAAAAACAATTGCTACCACATCTAGGAATCCTTTAATGTTCCCTCTAAATTCTGTTGGTTTCAATAGAATGTACTTTGAAATAAAAGCCAGAGCACACAATTTTCTGCCACAAGAATGTTGCTCAAACCTTCTTTCCCAGAACAAATAGTCTGCTCATCGCTCTCAAGTTTATGAGCTCTTTCAGCCCAGCCATCACAGAATCAATAATTCTTACCCTAGATCACTTCTGCTTGTAGGGATGGGAAAAATGACTGTCAGATGGCTGTGAGGGACCATAGCTCAGTAGTGGAGTACATGCTCCATTACTGGGTGCAAAAGGACTTACGGTTGATTTCTCAATCTCTTTGCAACTTAGGTTGCAGTGATCTGAAGGACCCTGACCAGTCAGAGTGGACAATACTGAGTTAAATAGATTAATGGTCAAATTTATATTTCAAATGTTATGAGGTTCAGGAATATATTGCATATGTTGAAGGTGTTAACAGACCCAACATACCATGTGCTGTATTTGGGGACTTCCATATTTTCATATTTCATATCTGCAGCCAGCATGTTCTTAAGAGGTCCTGATGACCTTTTGGAACACTCGGTGAAATTCCCAGGAGAAAATGAGTGAAGACCCTAGGGCATGTGCATGATCCTGGTAATAATATAATCAGATCTATATTATTACCAGGATCATGCACTAATTGTTCCTTCCTTTCTCCAAGTCCTCTGCATTTCCTCTCACACCAAGAGACAAAGGAGGTGTCATTGGACTGAAGTAGTAAGGCAGCTCTTCTGGTCTACCCCCTTCAATGTTTTCAGCAACTTCCTTGCCCATCCAACTTGGGGTTGTCCTGATCCAATCACTGTTTTTCTCAGCCTAATGTTAAAACCACCAGCCAGTCCAGGATCCCATTGTCAATTCCTAGGAAAGAACATAAAACCTTTGTTAACTTGCAACATAGCACACCCCCAGAGGGTAGTTTTTAGGTGTAAATATTTGTCCCCAAAACATGGCACACTGTACACTTGTCCCAGGCTGTGTTTTGTGAATGATCTGTGTTGCCCTCAGACTGCACTCTGAGCCACTCTTGCTTTCCATGGACTGTTCTTTGGACAGGTAAATAAATCCCTTTAAACCCCTAAACACCACCATCCAATTTTCATATTTCCATTTCAGTTAGCTCTGAATGCTGTGTCTGTTTGAATTGCTTAGCATTGTTCATAAATCAATTGCACTTAGCATTTTTCATAAATAAAACCTTCTTAAGGTTTTCATCCAACTGTTACCAAAAATGCCAGGATCCCAAGAGGGTACCCTCAATCAATATTTAATAGGGGAATTCAAAGCAGGGATCAAGCGTATGTATACTGGTTCCAAGAAAGAGAACTCCAGGATGCAAGATCCAAATGTAGTTTTATTTGTAAAAGGGAATCACCACTTGCACAAACACCCACACAAGAATGCATGATATAAAAGGTGGTAGCAGACAGTGACTTTAAGGACTGCAGAAGGCAACACTGTACAGTTTCAAAAGAAAAGGTTCCAGTTGATGGATTCTGTGAAGTGAAATGGCTCAGCAGCTGCCAGCAATGCAGTGTCTGTCTGCATCTTATATGGGATCAAACTGGAGGTGCCCTGGCAGGCATATTTACAGGACAAAATTTATCTCGAGCAGATTTTCAGATTAAAAGAGAAGAATGATAAGGAAACTTGTAAATGATTGAACAATCAGTGCAATGTCCCTGCATGATGGAGTATCTCCTCCCGTGAGAAATATACTTGGACTTTTGTTCTTTTGCAAACACCAGGTCTATCACCCATCATCACTCCTATCAATGAAGAAAATATGCAGATTCTAATCTTGATTGATCTATCCTAGCAATGTGCTCTTGAGCTTCCCCAATGCAGTGCCAGTCGGAGCTCCATAAATAGTCATGGATGTCCTTATATGACAACCCAGGAGTCCTCCTTAGTTATTGTCAATATACACAGCTGCCAATAGTCGTAAATGTTCCCCAGCCTGTTGGAAAGCTAATTTACCCAATATTTAAAGTAACACTGACATATTAGGTGGGGACCCCCCCCCAGGCCCTCACCTTTCTTTGCATAACAAAGAACAATATTTTCCCTTCTGTGTTAATAGAACCCATCACATTGAAAGGATGTTATCTATAAAGGCAGGAACATGTATGTGTATTCCAGAGTCTGGAAATCAGTCCAACAGAAAAAGAACATTTTCTCCTCATAAAAAATGAATATTTTCCCTGGCTTCAGTTTCTTGGGCCCATGGGATAGATTTGGAACTGTTTGAGTTGTATAATCCAATGGGAATGAGATGTGTCATCCCCACTTTCCCTTTACACCAAACAGCAGGATTTGTGCACCCCGCTCCCCCTTCTCACACCTATTGCTCTGGACAGCTTGGAAACTCTCTAAAACTGGTGATTGGGCAATTCTGAGGGCTGTAGCAAGGATGGGAGTGAAGTTCCATTCTGCAAACACTGCACTTGCAACATGACATTAGATTCCACAGCCCATTCATACCACACAATTATAGCACTATGATTCTGCTTTAACTAGTTCCATCCTATGAAATTCTGGAATTTATTAGTTTAGAGAGAAGAACTGAGAAGCCTCAACCTGAGAGCTTTAGTTCCCCCCCCCCAAAAAAAATTACAAATCCTAGGATTCTATAGAATGTTGCCATGGCAATTAAAATGCAATATAGTACTATATCTGTGTAATGTCAAGCAGCACCTAGCTATTGTGTATAAGGGAAGATGTTACTAATGTTTTTATCACCTTTCCCCTCAAATAAATAATAATAAAACGCAGGTACTATTCCCTTACTTCCAATAAAAGGAGGGGAGAGCTGCATGAATCAAGAGGTGTTTAATCCTGTCAGGTTTTTTTCTTCCCCAGTTGTTGGACACTTTTTACATTTCTCTGGTCACTGCAGTCTTTCCTGAGACACAGTGCTATATTATACCCACAATCTGTTACATAAGTGAAAAACCTGATTTATGGCACCCAGTCACCCAATAGCCTTGCTTGGTATATTGTACATCCTTGACAAGCAATTAGATGTTTATGAAGACACTGGTTGCTTATAATTATAATCCTGCTAATTTCCTTCAGTCCCCAAAGCAACATTAGTGTTTGCTAATGAACTGCAGATTAATTCACTTTGAATTAGTCTCTCTTTTTCCCCTTGCACATATAAGACAGCACTAATTTTGCTTTGGGGACCTTATGCTTCCCCATTACAAGGGGAAACTCAAATGGCCTAGGCAAAAATATTTAAGATTTTGATTTACCTTAATTTGAAATCAATTGCTTTCCAACCTTTTTCTAATTCTGACAGGACTTTATAATGTTTTAATGAGCACACACAAAAAAAAATATCCATATATGTTAAGAATAAATTGAACTCCACAGAAACATATATGGTGCCATACTGGATGTTAAATGAAAATCACAGTGAACCATAATTCAGCCCATATTAGTTACAGTGATGTTTTTAGTGACATGGTCCCTCTGTTTTAACAGCTGAGTGATAGGGAAAGAGTCAACAGAGATTTTTCCTCCCTTTACAGGTAAATTATTTACCCACTGAATTCTCACTTCTCAGTCTATTAAATCTTTCCTTGGACTAATTGTGCTTTGGTTGCTCTTCTTGTTGTTAAGCAGAAATGTAATTCTTCACCAAGTTTCTTCTCAAAGGAAACAAAGAGCAACTTTAGAAATTTTCTTCCTGCTGTAAGAAAGCCTTAAAAATCCACACACCTTTAAAATCATATTAGCAATTAGCAATTCAGGGAGCATTCTGTGCATAATTTGCATCTGGCTGCATGGTTCAAAAATAGCATTTTCTGCATAGAAAAAATATTTCTGCATAGAAATATTAATTTCTGCAAAAAATAACCTGTTTTCTGTGCAGCAAATGCTATTTTCAATGCAAATCATTCACATATGAATTTTGCACAGTATAAGCTACATTGAATCCAATTTGGGGAGAAAATAAATACATAAATAAATACACCCCCCATTATAGCATTTTCTGCACAAGAAATAATATTCCTACACAGAAATATCATTTTATATGCAAATGCTGTTTCCTGCACACAAAATGCTGTTTTCTGCACAAAATAACTATGTATGAATATTGTGCAGACTACGTCAGTCCATGATTCATCAGGCTTTCTCAATAGTTGAAAAAGATTCAAAGACATAGCTATTTTAGTCAGATCAGTATGCAAAGAGGAATTTGTAGCACCTTTGAGACTAACTGAGAGAAAGAAAGAAGTTGGCAGCATGAGCTTTAGTTGACTTCAGTTTATGGAGTGAAGTGTCAAGACTAGACTAGACAGAAAATAACAGAATCCCACCACTGGTAACATGCAGCTCCCAGCTGAGACCACACAGATGTATCAACAATGAACTACAACCTATTCTGGACACTAATGCTACCTCATCAAGGGCTCTTGGTGGCAAGATTTTACTTGCCTAGAGACATCTTCCCAATCTCAGACATGTCTTTACCTATAGAAAGACACATAGCACAGATGGGAAGATGGGGTACAAGACCATGCCAAAATCCCAGATGCCAACTCTGACCAAAAAATCTATTCAGGAAATGTCATCCACAGGACTTAGTGACATCACCCACAATATTAGAGGTAATTTCACTTGTTTGTCCTTTAATTTGATATATTTGATGTGATATATGCCATCTTCTGTCAGCAGTGCCCTTTAGCATTCTACACTGCACAAACAGACCAGTCTCTGCACCAGAGGATAAATGGACATAAATCAGACATTAGGAATGTAAATGCATAAAAACCAGTTACAGAAAAATATTCATGGGCATTCTATCTCAGACCTCAGAACAGAGATCCTTGAACAAAAGAAAACAAACAAACTACAAAGGAACATTTTAAAAAGGAACAGCAAAATTAGAATTTATTTCCAAACTCTAGTTCATCAATAATAGGTTGAATAGAGAAAATGGTTTCCTTTCACAGTACACATATCATAATGCTAGTTAACTCCAAATTCTATGAGCACTCTCTTGGTTAGTTCATCATATCTCCTTTCTGGTTCACAGCGAGCATTACATTACATTCCACCAACATCCACCTATATTCATATGGTTATCTACTCACCTTGGCTTTAGGTAACAACCTTCCTCCTGCCTTTGCCCTAAATGTTACTTCTTAAAACTGAATTTGACCCCCCATCACCATAACCATTACTTTTGCATTTTTATTTCTATTCACATAATCTGCCTATAAAGGTCTATTCCTGGACACTCCATTTCATGCATCTGAAGAAGTAGGCTGAAATCTATGGCAGGGCACATGTGAGGAAGCTGCAGCAGACAAACTGCGCGGATCCCTCGTGCAGCAAAAAGAACCCGCAAAAAGTAGGTTCTTTTTGCGGCACCATTGTGATGCTGCAGTGTGCCAATGGCACACTCGCAATATCACAGTGGCATTGTGACGTGCGGATGCTAAGCATCCGTCATATCAAAATGGCGGCGGCCATCTGTACAGGGCGCTGCCATTTTGACGTACGGAATACATGCTAGGGTTGTGGGGTGTCTGTAAGAGATGCCCCGAGGCAACCCTAGCATGTATTCCTTACATACTAAAAGGCCCATCTGTACTGGGCCTATGAAAGCCTATGCATCCTGCTGTTAAACCTCAAAGGTGCTACATTACCACTTTGCTACCATGCCTTTTTGCATACTTGAAAAACATGGTTTTCAAATATGTTTGAATATTCTTTCCAGTTCTATTGTTATGATATTGCTTTGTTTTTGGTTTCTTATACTGATTTAAGGTCCAATGGATCTTAATAAATAAATAATAAAGTTTTTATTTTTATCTCGGTCCTTCCTACGATCAGGGCAGCTTACAACATAAGTTAAAAGCAACAGTATCATAAAAACAATATAAAATACAAACACATAAAAGCAAACCATACAATCAATAAAAAATAACAGTCTAAAAGCCCCGTAGCCCAACCTCTTGGCCACGGAAGAGGAGGGAGGCCCACAGGATTTTAATCGGGGAATGCCTGTTGGAACAGGAAGGTTTTCAGGTCCTTCCTGAATTGGGCCAGGGTGGTAGTCGAGTGGAGCTCAGTGGGCAGCGTATTCCAAAGGGCTGGGGCAGCAGTGGAAAATGTCCTCCATGTAGTGGAGGATAATCTAGCCCCAGGCACCTTCAGTAATTGCTGCCCAGACGTTCTGAGGGTGCGAGGCGGAATGTACGGGGAGAGGCGGTCCTTTAGGTATCCTGGGCCCAAGCCATTTAGGGCTTTATAGGTAATCACCAACGCCTTATATTGAGCCCGGAAGCGAATGGGCAGCCAATGGAGATCTTTCAGTACCGGTGTTATATGGCTGGTCCTGGAAACGCCAGTGACCAGCCGGGCTGCCATGTTCTGCACCATTTGCAGCTTCCGAGTTTGGTATAAGGGTTGCCCCATGTAGAGTACATTGCAGAAATCCAGTCTCGAGGTTACCAGAGCATGTACAACAGTTTCTAGGTCCCTCTGGGCCAGGTATGGGCGCAGCTGGCGAATAAGCCGAAGCTGATGACAGGTGCTCTTGACCGTCGCATTCACCTGAGCAGTCAGGTGAAGCGACGAATCAAGAAGCACCCCCAGACTGTGCACGGAGTCCTTCACAGGGAGCGTGACCCCGTTCAGGACAGGTGGAACCACCGCCATTCCTGGACCAGGGGAACCTATCACCAGTACCTCCGTTTTCTCTGTATTCAACTTGAGTCGGTTTTCCCTCATCCAGCCCATTACTGACTCCAGGCACGCCACGAGAGGAGAGACGCCATCCTCAGTCACTGCATCAGTCGGAGACATAGAGAAAATGATTTGGGTGTCATCAGCGTACTGATAACCCCGCGCCCCATGTCTCTGGATGATCTCTCCCAGCGGTTTCATGTAAATGTTAAATAGCATGGGAGACAGAATGGCTCCTTGAGGGACCCCAGTTTTAAGGGCCCGCTCATCGGAGCACACGTCTCCCAGCTGCACCATCTGGGACCTCCCAGAGAGGTAGGACCGGAACCACTGGAGCGCAGTGCCCCCGATTCCCACCTCTGCTAGGCGTCCCAGAAGGATACCATGGTCTATGGTATCGAAAGCCGCTGAGATGTCCAAGAGCACCAACAGGGACACGCTTCCCCTGTCGATGCCCAGATGGAGATCATCGACCAAGGCGACCATGGCCGTCTCAACCTCGTAACCCACCTGGAAGCCAGTTTGAAATGGGTCCAGATAATCCGTTTCATCCAAGACCGCCTGAAGCTGGATTGCAACCGCCCTCTCGATCACCTTTCCCAAAAATGGTAGCAGCGAAACAGGCCGATAATTTTTATGTACCAGGGGGTCGAGGGAGGGCTTTTTTAGGATAGGTTTTACAATGGCCAATTTCAATTGTGATGGAAATTGCCCATCCCTCAAAGATGTATTAACTATCCGGCGTAACAAAGTTGTTACCGCCGGTCCCCCCTGGGCCGCTAGCCACGAGGGACGGGGATCGAGAGAGCAGGTTGTCTTCCGAACACTTCCGAGGATCTTGTCCACATCCTCGGTACTCACCGACTCAAACCGATCCAGTTTAATAAAGTCCACGGAGGCTCTGGACACTTCTACCCTAGGTTCTGCTAATATGTCGGCGTTCAGACCTTCGCTTATCCGAGAGGTTTTATCCGCAAAAAAGTCATTAAATAGGTCACAGCAGGCCTTAGTAGGTTCAAGAATCTGGTTCAGGGCGGGAGGGAGCTGAGTTAGCTCTCTGACCACCCTGAACAACTCTGCCGGACGCGACTCTGCGGACGCAATACGAGCACCATAGAACAAATTCTTAGCTGCTCGTGTTGCCTCTCCGTAGTCCTCTAACAGTTGGTCTAGGAGAGCCTTGTCGTCTAAGCAAAGGTGTTTCCGCCAACAGTACTCTAGCCGTCGCAGTACCCGCTTCCTTGCCCGGAGATCTTCCGTATACCAGGGCTTACATTTGGAAGCAGGCCTGAGAGGGCGCTTGGGAGCGATACTGTGTATAGCCCTGGAAAGTCCGGTATTCCAGATACCGGTGAGGGCATCAACAGAGTCGCCGTCGCTTCCAACCATGTACCCCTCTAAAGCTTCTTGGAACCTTTTGGGTTCCATCAGCCTTCGAGGGTGGACCATCCTAATGGGTCCAGCACCCCCGGGGGGGGGGGATCTGGGTAGAGGCCTTGATTTTCACCTCTACCAGGAAATGATCCGTCCATGACAAGGGGGAAACATTAACTATTTCCGCCCACAGATTTTCCGCATCCGAACAGAAGACCAAATCGAGAGTATTACCCGCACAATGCGTAGGACCCTGTATCAGCTGAGACAGGCCCATGGCCGTCATGGTATCCATGAATTCCCGAGCCGCACCGGATGGAACATAGCTGGTCATGAGGGAGATACTGAAGTCACCCAGGTGCATATAAGGTGCATGTAAGGTGAACATCAGCTAGCCTTTCAGTATTTAAATCTCTACAAATGCTTTTGAATTTGTTTGCATTGTTGCTATGCTCTGCTGTGGATTTTACACTGATTATACGCTGAAGTTTGCTTCATATTTTAAAGGAGGCCTATCTTATGTGTTCATAGTTAGGAAAGACTAAAAGGAGATGCTGTGATTCCTAAAAACTACAGGACACAAATGGGCAAGCACTAGTTGGTTAGGTAGTTTGGGGCTGTGCATACCAGCATGCAGACCAGCTGTGCAGAAAGGCTGGCCTGGGAGTGGAGTTGGGGCATGGTGTCCACATGACACATGCCCAGGCTGGCATGACACCATGCACTGGAGCATACAGCATGCAGTGTCACAGTGCTCCTTTGGCACTGCATCTCGATGATGCAGTGTCAAATGCCATAAAGCCACAGCACCAGTGGCTATGGCACCCTTTCCAGGGGCAAACAGGCCAGATCAGGGCTGTGGTATGGGGTTGCCATGGCCCTGATCTTGTGAAAAAAGATGTGGATGCAGGCTGCCCCTTCAGAGGGAGTTTGCACAGGCCCTTAGTTACTAAAAGATTCATTATGGCTGCATCCTCAGTTTGACACCACTTTACCTGCCATGGTTAATACTATGGAATTCTGGGGTTTGTAGTTTATTCCAACACCAGAGCTCTCTGACAACGAAGGCTAAATATCTCAGAAATCTACAAATCCCAGAATTCCATAACACTGAGCCATGACAGTTAAAGTGGTATCAAACTGGATTATTTCTGCAGTTATAACATTACATACATTGTATAACATTCTAATACTTGATGGGAGACAGAGATAAGATGTGAGTTTAAATGTAGATCTAACATGTGAATGTAAATGTAGACCTCACTGTCTTTATCAAATAGTTTTCTTTACTTTCAAAGACAATTTCTGCTTATTGTATTAAACCCCTTTACCTGTACATTTTCAATCACACCATCCCTTTTAGGGGGCTAACATATGGCTAAATATGGATGCAGTCCAACTTGCCACCCACAATTCTGATGTGTATGTACTCTCACAACTATACCTGTTCAGTTCAGCTGCCTAAATCCAATCAATGGGAAATATCAAGGAAGCTGCTCAGAAAGGTCAGGATATCATCTGTGACCTGGTTCTATGTGATTGCACAGGTGCAACTGTTTGTGTTTGTAGAGTTGTAGGAGAAAGTGCTTGGAGTCAGCAGCTGCTGACACATCATTTTCAGTGGTCTCTGAAATTGAGACTGGCTGCTCAGAGAATTAACTTGGATATTGACTCCTTTGGGGACTTGTTAGGTTATACAGAAGAAATCCTGAAATGGCCCTGAATAACAAATAAGCTTGATGGACAGAAATCATTATTAAATCTATGGATGCTCTAGCTAGTTTTTTCTTGCAGGGTCACTTGATGGGATAGTGTAAAGAGCACAGAAAGGATTTAGAGAGCAATGTTGCTTGGAAACTGACAGAGTCTTTTAGGTGAGCAGAATGTCAACACTCAAAACCTTTCAAATCTTTTGTTTCTTTTTTGATATGCTGATGTGCTTTGCAAGCTTGGAGGCTATGTTCAGAAAGGAGCTGTTTAGAAAATGGGTGTGACACAGATTTCATGATTGTAAAATTCGTTGATTGCAGAAGTCTTACACAAAAGGCTTGGAAAGAGTAACATTTCTACATGCAGTTTGTGCTCCTGTGCTAAATCTGATTTGTGCTTTCTGCATCGTTTTCATCATTTGTCAGTTTAAAGGCCTGCAACAATGATTCAGCCATTTGCAAGCTGACAGGAATGACACACAAATACATGAATAGATTAAAGTTTCGGTAGCTAGCTAGATATAGATTAATGAGTGCTGTGTCTTTCCTAAATGTGCTCTTGACAAGACTTTCAGAATACAGCCGACACTAAAATATACGATTTGTAACAACCATGGTAAGATAAATTAAAAAGGTATGCTGAGAAGAGAAAAAAAAATCCACAGGCAGCCAGGAAGATTATAAAATATTTAACTACTTTCTTAATTGCCTTGCTTCAGATGCACAGAGGTATCTCAATAGCAAGGAGGAAGAAAATTTCAAGAAATAAGCTCCTTCCTTGATTTAAGCTAATCATCTAGTGCTATGTACTGGACTTTATTTATATGCACCTTGATGCTTTGGATATAATCCCTGCCAGTGGCAGTTTGAAGAGTAAATTCATACCTGTTGTGGTAATATTAGGTGGGATCCAACTAATATCAAGCCACTAAGTGACATAGGGGAAAAGGATGAATTGGTCATCAACATCAATGCCTCCCCCATAAGCAATTCAGTGACACAGCTTACATTCTCTTGCTGACATGGTAATTAAAGCCAAACCTTAAAATCAGTCTGCAATTGGATAAAAATTCTGACATCCATTATCTGTATATCAATCTTGTTCATTTTAGGCTGCAATTCAGGAAAAAAACCTGGACATTCATTCTTTAGACAACAATCATTTTACCTTCAGGTATGAATTTGTTTGTGCTAGATATGTTCTGTTCTGTTATTATTTATTTATTTATTTATTTTTGATCAAGGCCCATAAAGCAGTGTAGGGTAAGGTAAAAATTACTCTTGGAAAAAATGGGTAGGATCCAAATTTAGGCCTGATATAAACGGCGTGGAAGCACTGTCCTTGGGCCATAACTAGGGCTGGGGAGCACACAGCAACCGCATGCTCCCCAGTCCTAGTTCATATGGATGGTGCCATTTTGGAAGCGTGCCATCCATACAAAGCATGGGACGATGGCATCACGCACGTGCCACCTCCACAAGGACCGGTGTGTGTGTGATGTCACCGCAATGCTGCAGGGCGCTTGGGCTGCCCTTTCAGCATCACGGGAAGGAGCTTCAAAACAGAGCTCCTTTTGCATGCACACGCATCACTGGCATGGCTTTTACATGGCCGCACCAGCGATGCAAAGGAGAAAGGGGCCGGGTGGCATGAAGCCCCATGGACACCTCTTTCCAGGCCATGGAGAAGTGGCATTTTGCCGCTTCTCCGTGGACTGGAAAAGTGCCAGATTGGGGTCTCTGGGCTACTGGTGAGGTTGCCCTGGCCCCAATCCACCGTGCAAAGGGGTGGTTACAAACTGCCCCTTTTCTGCAGCCTGACCTGGACCTTAGTCATATTTAGAGGAGACCAGATGAAATTAGAACTGTTACAAAACAAAGAAAACAGTGGGCAGAAATAATATCAGCAACCAAAATCAAAGTTAATCTTTAGATAGAGGTAAGAAAACAGCAATCAAGGAAATAGATAAAAGAAAATGATTTTAAAACTCTGATATAAATTAAGAGTCTTCATCATTCCAAAGAAAGAAGAAAAAGCAGGAGTCAAATACCTCCACTGAAATAAGGACCCCACCCCCAAGACAAGCTTGTTCCATAATGCTATGAATTTTACCTTTGGCATAGGCGATGGTGGGAAAGGGAACCTGTTTGTAGATCTTAATCGACAAGAAGTACCATAAGCAAGCAGTTCTTCAGATACTCTTGTGTTGACCAGGCAGGCCCAGCTCCACCAGGGCTAGCCTGGAAGAAGAGACTCCTCCCTCCATAAATGTCATCTTCTGGCCTATGAGGGAGTTGACCAGGCATGCCTAGCTCGATCAGGGCTAGCCTGAAGTAGAAGAGCCCTCCCTCCAGTTCATCTGCCTTGGTCCAGGCCTCAGAGGGAGAGAAGAATGCAGGACCTGATCCCCCCCCCCCCCACCATTCCCTTCTCTTTTTGTGTTGTGTCTTTTTAGATTGTAAGCCTGAGGGCAGGGAACCGTCTATTCTCCCCTCTGTTGTAAGCCGCCCGGATTCCCAGTGATTGGGCGGCATATAAATAAATCCTATTATTATTATTATTATTATTATTATTATTATTATTATTACTACTACTACTCTTGTCTACACATATTGTGCTCCAAAATTCATTGAGAATCAGTGGTGATAAAACAAACAAACAGGTTACTACCTTACAGATAACTGGGCTCTGGACATAGTGTCTACAGGGGGAGGACAAAGGAGCATCCTAAATTCATTTATTCTAATGGATGCAGACAGTTGCACATCCAGCTAGTTAGCAAGATGTTTGATGTGATCTCTGAGATCACCGCCATTCAGAGTCTGACTACTAGACATAGACGTTTAGCGCATGGGCCCTAAAATGGGCCTGTTGTGTTCTAAAATGGGGGCACACATGGGTGCGCATGGAACAAGAACGCCGGGCGTTCCCATCGATCCAGTCTCAGAAGCATTGTTTACCCAACCTAGTGGGGGGGAGTACAATTAAATAAAAAGTTGTCCGGGAAAGCTGCCAGCAACACTGACCGTAGCTGATAACAGAGCCTTTAGTTCAGTGGAAGTAAAGCGGACCCAGCAAAGAAGCAGTCCGAGGGCAGGTCAAGAATACGAGCCGAAGTCAGGATTCCAGAGATTCCAACGTTCCGAAAGTCAAGCCGAAGTCAGGATACCGGGAAACAGCGTAGTCAAACAGTCCAGGGTCAAAACAGCCAAGAGATAACGAAGTCCGGTCCGAAGTCAAGGTAACAGAGAATCTAGATACTAGGAGCTAGTGCTAGCAGCAATCACGCCGAGGGATCATGCAATAAACTCTAGCAACCAGCATTAGTCTCTCTCCCACTTAAGTAAGGGAAACTCTCCCTCGTGCCACCTGAGGCTGGTTGGCTAATTGCCTCTCGGCAATCCTCTGTGATCTGCGTCTGCAAGAACTCTCGGCTCTTCTCTCTTTGTAAGAAGGCACCTGCAGGCAAGCTTCATCTCCAGACTCACCACTAGGCTGTGGTACCAAAGGAAGCCTCTCTTTGGCACTAGGACCTGGTTGAATCTCCTCCTCTGGGGCTGGAGGATCACAGCTGGGACCTGGCAGGGCAGGAACAGCACCTGGCGTTGCCTCAATCAGCCCTTGCTCTGGAGGAGGCTTATCCTCCTCCTCATCCTCCGAGAGCTGATCTTGGCTGGCCATGACAAAAGTAATGATCCTTTGCCTTTTTGTTACACCTTAGATAAGCAGTTTGAGACAGCAGCTAGCCCCAGGGCCCTTTCACCCTACACAGTTATAGCACTATGATTCCACTTTAACTGCCATGGCTTCCGCCTATGGAATCAGGGGACTGTAGTTTTGTGAGCCAAAATACCCTCCCTAAACTATGAATCCTAGGATTCCATAGGACAAAACCATAGCAACTAATATGGCACTGTGATTGTGCAGCATGAAAGGGCCCTTGATTCAGCAGTTTCAAGTGTGTAAGATTTCATCTTGGAATATAGTCATTTTATGCTATAATCAGATTAGGTGCTTTTGCAATAACAAGACATTCCTGGATCCTTGCAAAATACTTAAGCAGAGTGGCAACCTAAGAGGTGCTTGCTTCTTTGCCTCTGTTCTTTCCATGGGAGAGGACAGCAAATGACTTGGCATCCATTGAAGAACTTTTCAGTCAGTTAGATCCACAACCCAGTTAACCCAAAGTCCTTGGCTATATTTTATTTTGACTAATGTCATCTAACTGAAGTGTTGAAACTGGGCTCATAATCTGACTTTTCCTACCTCAGGATGAGTGAAAGCATGAAAGCCTAAAAAATGAAAGGAGCATGGCCCAGGGCTGTTTGCTCATATTTAGAAAGCCATGAAAATATTAAAATATGTGTGTTTTCCCCCCTGCTGGGATTATTCAGAAACAATGCATTGTTCATTGGCATCGTAATAACCAGGCAGGTTGGATGGGATGAAAGTGTCCCCATCTTTTATCATGAAACACAACAGGTTCTCTTAACACCACAGGTAGCAGTTTATCATTCAAATGCATGTAAATGCCAGAGGCTTCAGAAATAAGGAAAGTAGTTAGAGAAGAGAGTTTAAAGTAAGCTGCAGGGGAGAGATACATGCTTTCAGGACTATTTTTTTTCAAATGCTTTATTAAGAATTTCTACTGCCTTAAAAGAAAGTCTTGGAAATGCTAATTAACACACTGGGGTCAACGATAGTATTCCCTGACCTGGTGTTGCTCTTGAAATCCAAGGAGATCATGTTTGTATGCTAGTTGCAGCAGATTTGGTCCAAAGCATTTTCCTCCCTGAGATGGAGGATAACATGGTGGGCCTTCCCTATTTCATGTACAGAAGCTCAGATGATGATGGAGATGGCAGTGGTAGTAATGATGATCTCCTTCTTTTCATCTAGTCTGGGACTCAAAGAGGCTTACAAAAGTTATAATGGATACAGCTAAAAATCTACCTCACACAAAATTAACAACATAATTAAACTATCAATACAATTAAAATCAGTTAAAAGCATGGCTATTAAAAGGGGGGGGAAACAAATGTAAAGACAACAGTATGCTCTGAAAGGCCCTTTCCCCCTGAGCAATCAGCCCTACTGACAGCCTGCTGAAAGGCCTGCTAATAGTAATAATAAGCAAGTGCTAGTCTCACCTCTCTAGGGAGTTCCAAAGCCTGGGAGCAGCTAATTATCATGCCTTTCCCATATTTTCATTAGCTGTATCTGTAAAAGAGGTGGGACAGAAAGAACAGCCTCCCCAAATGATCTCAAAACATGGCAGGTTCACAAGGTAGAATACAGTCTTTGGTTCTTGCAATGGCTATTGAATCTTATAAGCTTATCGCACAGGGCTTGGGGAACAGGAATGGGGTGGAACAGAAGGGGATGAAAATGGGGTGGAATGGGAAAGAAATGCATATTATCACACGGGAGAATGCCGCTGAGGTCGCTGGAAGTCCCTGATCTGTTACGCATCCATCCCACAGCAGCCGATTGTGGGACTGTTGGGGAATGGGTCAGGGAGTCCCGGCGGCATGGTTGGCATTCTCCCATTCGATAGCATGCGTTTCCCCCCATTTCAGCCCATTTTCATTCCCTTCCATTCTGCTCCATTCCTGTTCCCCAAGCCCCTGTGCGATAAGCTTATGTATGACAATAGGACAATGTCCTTCACCACACCATGTCATATCATACCAACCCTCCTTCCAGCCAATTGACCATCATCCAGCCTCAGAGGGAAAAAGAGTCAGGCCAGCTCCATCAGGCCTAGCTTAAAAATAATAAGAGCCCTCCCTCCAGTGCAGCTGTCACAACCATGGCCCCAGAGAGAGAGAGAAAAGGAATGAACTTGATCCTTTTCCCACCACCATTCCATTCTTTTATGTCATGTCTTTTTAGACTGTAAGTCTGAGGTCAGGGAACTGTCTAATTAAAAGGTAAAAAAGTAAGTCCCTCTGAGAGCTTTTGTGGCTGAAGAGCAGGGTATAAATAATCCAAATAAATAAGTAAATCAATAAATATAAATACTGAGACACTTGAGGCTTGTTTATGAATTCAGGACATGTTGTGTGACATGCACAGTTCTATCCTCTGACAGGAAAACAGTTAAAAGGCCAGTAGGGGCAGCAGGAGACTATTACCATTGCATTTTATCATTTACTACCTAATTCTTCCTAATAGCACAGCTATGTCTGATCCATAGCTGCTCCGGGCCAAGGAGAATCATGTGGCCACTGTGAAAAAAATCTTAATTATGGCCTGGTAATCTTAATTATGGCCGGCTTTGCGGCAGCTTGGGACTGAAATTAGGGCTCAGGAGAGCAGAACGACCACACGTTCCATAGTCTCCTGGCGCCATTTTGTGCAGGCGCACATTCATATAGCATGCACACCAATGACGTGCCTTGTGCACCACATCTAAATGGGGCGGCAGACAAGAGATGTCACTGTGTCGCTCCAGGGTACTAAAGGTGTCTTGGCAGCAGCGTGGAAAGGAGCTGCATTTTGCAGCCCCTTTTTACAGCAGATCATTGCCAAGGGGTTGCTGCAGCAAATATCCGGAGCAGAAAGGGGCAGTGTCTCAGCATCCCTTCCTGCCCATCTATACTGGGCCTATGTCAAGAGGAAAGCATATAACATTTTTGGTGGGGTGAGTAGAGAGCTTTGGTTTGGACATTTTGATGAAATTCCCATTTGCCAATGATGTAAGTATGCAGTGAGTCAAAAGGGTGTGCATTATTATACTGGAAGAGTTCAAGGCACTCATTTAAACTTTTTAAAGGCTGCATCCTATACTCTTATCTGGACGAAAGCCTCTGTTGAACTCAATAGGCCTTCTGTATAGGACCGTGTTTTAAGGGTCTAAATGGCCTAGGCTACTTTATGGGCTACTTTTAAAGACTACCAATATATGCAAATATTCAGCCTGGGCCCTACTCGAAATCCATTCTCTCTGTGAAATCACAATCATAGGAAAAAAGCAGAGCATCTTCCAAGAATGCCACACACTGTCTGGAATTTCTTTTCCAGATCTGCTTGTTGCCAACATATTTCAGACACTAGTTAACTTAAAAAAAAATCAAGACAAAAATGCTGTTGTGTGTTGCCTTTGAAAAGTATTTGGGAACTTTGCAAAATTTTGCAATAAAGTTACAAAATAAATAAACAGAAAGGCAGCAATAATGTCAACTATCAAAATCAAATTTTAACTTTACAATGAGAGATAAATGTTTATGCTTCTTAGAACGGGGCCTACTATTAGGGATTCTTAGGCAATCACCAAAGGCAGAAACTGGAAGCAAGAGTGAAAGCCTCTTTGCTGGTCTACAAAAACTTCTTCCCCTACATTGGGGGAGAGACCTGTGCATGGCACACATTAGTCTTGGTAGATATTGGGAGTGGAAAGAATATTGATGAACAACCATAAAATAACAAGACCAGGCAATAATGAGCCCAGGGCCATTTATTTGACCTATTCAAACACTAATAAACTTGACTTTTTGAGAAACTAGAACAAGAGGGAGCATCCTGGTGAAGATCCAGCTGGAGAACCAGGTGTCACCACATGGCCAAAACCCTTCCAGCCAGGTCCCAAGGTAAATCCAAGATATTGGATTGAACCCTCAGTCCAGCCTATTGGAAGGCAAACATAGGGCACTCTCCCCAAAAATACCAGGAGTTTGTAAGAGAGAGCAACCCCCCCCCCCATGTTAGCCCCAAGGGCAAGCTTCTTTCCAACACTTAGGTCCCTTGATCTGTAAATGCTGTCCCAGAGCCCAGCCTTTTACCCAAAGAGGGTGCCAAAAGTGAACACCGAACTACACTAATCATATTTCCCCCTATTGCCGCCACTGGGGAAAAAAACAGGATAAACGAAGCCAATAAGTCCCTTATCTTGTGTTCCAATGAGAAGGAATGGACATATAGGGGGCAACCACCATAAAAAACCACTATGATCCACCCCGACTGGCTTGGCTAATCATCCAAGGCCCAATTATCCTGGTATCTAATCATGAAGACCATCAAAGGTGTACCTTACCTTAAAGCAGCTGAGCCTCTTAGGTTATATCCGAATTCTAAAATAGTTTTTTTTAAAAAAAATATCAAAATAGGTTTCTCGAATGTCAGGAAACTTTGGCGCGATACAGAGCACCAGGAAGAGGCGGCTGGGAGCCACCTCTCATTGCTGCATAGCCGCGTCGCAGCAACCAAATTGCACAGTGCAGCTATGCAAAAAAAGGACCGCTAAAAAGTGGCTCCTTTTTGCGCCCCTGCAAATACCTGGTGGCAGCGCAAGCACATCATTGCTGCATGGCTCCATCTGGAGGCCACACAACAGTGTGTCATCGTTACGTGCACTGTTTATTTGGCACTGCGCAACAAGGATGCCTCATCACATGCAAGGGGCGAGGGGAGTGTGGGCAGGGCATTGCTCACATGTGACGAAGGCGTCCTTCGGAGCCCGTCTGTACCAGGCCTTTGATAAGGAGAATCCTAGACAGAATCTTCACAGCTTGTGGCTCCACAAACAAAAAATCATGAATCTTTTGGGGTTGACAACAACATTTTACACACAGATAATCAAATTTCTAAACAGAAAATAAGTTTCCTGCACATTATTTTCTGCACAGAAAATGATATTTATGGTAGAATTTAGCTATTTTCTATGCAGTAACTTTTTCTCTGCACAAAATGTTTTCTGAGCAGAAAATGCTATTTTGAGGCTGAAAAAAGCCCCATGTGCAGGTTTTACATAAAATATGTTTTGAACTGTGAATAGTTTTTGAAAAGTGTGCAGTTCTTCAGGATTTTCTTGTGGTTAGAGGGGGAAAGATTGTCATAGCTATGAGAAATAGATTTATGAGGATTTACATCCCTAGTGGATCTGACCTTGATTGGAGGATCTTTCTGTCTGTACTATGTGAACCATTTGGTGAAGCCATTGGGTGCGGAGGTGTGCTTTGCTGGCCTCCTGGGACCAACAAGCCTTGAAGATATATCCCCAGAATGTTTTACCAAAATCCAAAATCCTCAGAATTCTCCAATATTTACCAAAATATTCAGTCAAAATCCCTGGAAAGAAATTAATTAAATTCCCGGGATTCCAGGGAATTCCCCAGAAACTGGCAACACTGGTGGCTTGTGACATTTGATTTAACATTTTTAGAGGGGTTTTTTTCCTATTTGGGCAGAGAATTTAGCTAACTCCTCTGTTCATTTTTGGTGTGAAAACATGTCTACAGTACATGTTATTAATTCACTGACATCTAAATCTCCCAGGCCATGAGGCTGGTGCATGTGTTCACTCTCCAATGCCTTTGGATTAATATTTACTGCTTTCCATGTTGCTGGCACTGAAAATTTTGTTGCTGATGCACTTTCCCGCATGCAGGTGGAGTGCTTCAAAATATTGGCATCAGACGAGCTTTCCCACCAGAGCCGATGCTGATAGACCTTTGGAGTCTTGACAACACAAGATAATGAGAGACCTCAGCCTATCTACAGCACCTAATACTAGGCGAGGGTACCTTAAGGCTATTATAGATTTTATCTCCTTTTGTTCTCATAACAAGTTCGCTTTAACTGTGCCGGTCCCTGTTTCTAGGCTCTTGTGTTTTTGTATGTTTTTACATGGCAAAGGTTTAGCCCCACAGTCCATTAGAGGCAGACTGTCTGCTTTAGCCTTTTGGTTTAAAGTGCAGGGTGCTTCCAACACCACTGGAGATTTTAAAATCAGAAAAGTACTAGAAGGCTAGGCCAGAGAGAGGGACTCTACAGCACATGTTTGTCAACCCCTGTCACTTGCCATTTTGAGGGATTTGGCTGGTATTTGGCCCAATATTTGCACTTCTCTTTTTGAACTTTTGTTATTCCATGCTGTGGTGCTAACAACAATTTTGAGGCCCTGTGAATTGGGGAATTAGCTGTGGCTTCCAAACATGAAGAATTTGCTAACACACTCCAGTTGGCTGATTTGCAGTTCACAAAGCTTTCTGTCACATTCAGCATCAGGTCATCCAACACTGATCAACATCACAAAGGCACCACATTATCACTTCAAACTTCTAGTGAATCAGAGCTTTGCCCTGTCATGGGGCTTCACAAATATGTTCATGTTAGGGTTTTGCTAGGCCCATTTTTTGTTCATGCTGACTTTTATCCCCTTATCAGATATCAATTTTGGGCAGCAACTTCCAAGGCTTTTTCTGCTTTGGGATTGGAAAATTGTAAATTCTTTCCAGATAGGGGCTGCCTTGACCACTGCTACAGCTGGCTTTGATGCAGCTGCAGTCAAACAGATCTGAAGGCTCCGGCTCCCCCGCGGACCTACCGGCGGCGACGGCAGAGCGCCGCAAAGTGGCGGTATGTACCCCGCCAATGATTTGGGATTGCTTAAAAGTAAGGCTGTGTTCCTTCAAGTAAGTCATAACATACAAGTCATGTCTTTAGGTTAGATTGTTTGGTCTGCTTGCTTCCCTGCCAAGTTTGGAGGGGAGAAGGAGATCCCCGTTTACTTGATAGGACCTGACACAGAAAAATTTGGAATGCTTTACAAAAAGGTTTGGGTCACTATTTACCACACCTTGAAATTGTATTCTGTAGGCCTGAGCTCTACAGAGCAGATTGCATCCATTTATCTGATTTGGGCATCAATATTTTCTTGAGAGCCCTTCAATGTGGTATTAGGGATGTCTTGTCTAGCCTGGTGGGGGATAGGGGATAAGCAGACAGTTGCCCCTTATCCGTCACAGATTGTGTGTGTGTGTGTGGGGGGGATTTTGAGTATGGTGAGAACCTGTATCTCCATCCTATGGAATCCTGGAATTTGTAGTTTTACATGATCTTTAGCCTTCTTTGCCAAAGAATGTTTGGGCCTCAAAAAACTATAAATCCCAGAATGCTTTCAGATGAAGCCATGGCAGTTAAAGTGGTGTCAAACTGCATTATTCCTACAGTGTAGATGCCCCCCTAACTTATTCAAATTGAAAAGGGCCTACTTCTGTTCTGTGGCAAGTACAGCTTCTCCCAAGTTCTCCCTCTCCTTCCAAACTCAACCAGCGAGGAGCAGCTCCTTCCTTAGGGTTTCCTCAGCCACTGAGTCAAACCAATACTATTAGTGGTTACATTTACATTTTTCTGAATATGGGGCATGGCCAGACACAAACAGCCAACATCGTTGAACTTCACCTATGAACGTACAACCATTTCCCCTCACTGTGATACTATTTTATATATTAGTACCAACTATCTATATACTTTGGGAAAATATGATTTTGTTTAGTTCAAATCCCCAATTTTTAATCATTCAGTACTGAAAATTCTTTATGACATCTAAGAGACATTTCCTATGAAAGAAGCAGCTGGATTTTAGCTGGGTAACTTTTTAGTTGGATAACTTTTAATATTGGTTTCAGTTCTATGATAGCTAATTATTTCTGCAAATTAAGATGTATATGTGCAGTCCTAGCTCTTAAAATACTGGGTGCATCCATTTTGTTGCATCACCTTCTTTGAAACAAATCCATTATAACCAAGTACTGGAACTAAGAAAGAAATGTGTGTTGAATGCAAAGGATATTTAGATTCTTCTCCAATAACAATTTTGTTAAATCTCACTTTCTAGTTTGAAGATGTCCAGAGAAAAAAGGAATTATGTTACTATCACATTTATAGAAAGGTTTCCACCCCTTTGCTACTAAATGTTTGGTATCTAGTCTGTAATAATGTTGACTGCATTGTGCCTTTTCTCTTTCCACAATTAAAGCTGCTTGCTTTAACAAAGCTCATGCATGTTGCAAAGTGGGCTGTTGCTAGGATTTCTGATTTATCCAAATACAAGGAGTATTCATAAAAATCAGATGAAAGAGGTTCCATTTGTATAGCATGAATAGTAGATAATCAAAGAGGTTCAGCCCACTTACAATAGAGGGACCAAAACAACAACTGAGAACTGCTTTAATTATGTTGACAAATAATTATCTTTTTCAGGCTTGACTTTATACAAATAATGGACTTTTTAATTATAATTTTTATATCAACAATAAGAATTAGTGGGAATAGGAAAGCAGCCTGGGCTGATGGTATCATCAGATGTGATTTCATCTCTAAAGCAATATTCCATTTTAAGCTATTTGCACAAAGACACTAAGGTTAAAACTGAATGTTGTAATAGGAGTCCTAGTGGTACAGTGGTTAAATACCAGTACTGCAACCTCTCACAGCCACATGGTTTTGAGTTTTATCCTGCAGACCTTGCATCCTTTAGGTTGCTAAAAGGACTACCCACCTTGTCGGGGGCAATTAGCTTACATATTGTAAACTGCTTAGGGAGCACCTGAACATTGGGAGGAACTTCCTGACAGTAAGGGCTGTTCGACAGTGGAATGCACTCCCTCGGAGGGTGATAGAGTCTCCTTCCTTGGAGGTCTTTAAACAGAGGCTGGATGGCCATCTGTCAGGAATGCTTTGATTTGGATTTCCTGCATGGCAGGGGGTTGGACTGGATGGCCCTAGTGGTCTCTTCCAACTCTATGATTCTATGATTCTATGATTCTATGATAAGTCCACTGATAAGCATTATAGAAATGAACTTGCCATTGCTATTGCTGCTAGTGACCAACTGAACTTCCTCACCACATCACCCAAACCCTGGGGCTGTTTCACACTACATAATTACAATGTTAAGATTCCATTTTAACTGCCATAGTAACATTGGCCTGGTACAGACCGCCCCAAAGGGGCAGCCTGCACCTGCCCCTTTTTGCGCTGCATTAGGGTCAGGGCAACCTCACCGGCAGCCCTGCGGCCCCAATTCAGTGTTTTTCCAGGCCAAAGAGAAGCAGCAAAATACTGCTTCTCTTTGGTTTGGAAAAGGGGTGCCCTCGTGCCTTAGGTGCCAACGGCACCCTGACACTAGAAAAGAAAGTGGCAGTCGCTGCAGCCCCTTTCTCCTCTGTATCATTGGTGTGGCCGTTTGGTTGCCACGCCAATGATGCAGAGGGCCAAAAGGAGCTCCATTTCAGAGCTCCTTTCGGGGCCTCTGCCAGGCCACCAGAAGTGGCCTGGGGCGGCGCGGACATGTCACAAGCACCCCACGCTGTTTGGATGCAGCGCATGTGTGACATCATTGTTACACACCACATAATGATGGCACCCCCCACACATACTAGGGTTAGGGAGCGTGTGATTGGTGCACTTATATGGAATCCTGGGATTTGCAATTTAGGGAGGCTTATTAAGAATTTTCTTTCAAGGAGCTCTAGTGCCTCACCAAACTACAGTCTCCAAGATTCCATAGGATAAAGCCAGGACAGTTAAAATGGAATTGTAAAGCTATCATTGTCTCATGGAAAAGGAATCTTGCTCTGGAGAGTTTTCCAGGCTTGTATAGCATGCTTTTGGGGTACATAGGCAGCTTCATTGTGGCGAGAACATGAGTGGGACAGTCCCTCCTTGGAAGCTAAGAAACATGAACAAATATTTAAATAAATATTTAAATAAATAAATATTACCACCCTGTAGCATCAATATGTAGGTTGCTTCATAAAAGGACTGTCCTACAAATGGAAAGGCTCTCCACATATTCACAGACAAACTAGTGACAATTTGACTGTTGATTTCTATGTCAGTGGGGTAAGGAATCCACTCCAGGCTTCTTGGATAGCTTCTTTAAAATTCTGACAAAAAACTAGAGTGGATTCACCACTGTCACTGACATGGTAGCCACCAGCTGCCACTGAAAATTTGTCATATGTGTTGCTCAGCAAGGAATTTTTCTTCTAAGTAACATTAGCTAGAAAGCCTGGAACGGTTTTCCTTGATTTCTCACACTCTATGGTCTGACAGTTATATGTTTTTTATGTTGTTTGGGAAGTAACTCTATGCTCTGGATTATGTGAATTGAATTGTAGGGGACCTGTCAGTTCATACCTCTGTGTTTACAGGGAGAATGGCAGACTTGATAATATTTTCCTTTCTTCAGACTTTAGCAGTGTACCTTTGAAAGGGCTGGACTGAGTCGGGAGCCAATATCAAACATCTGAAATAAACTCAGCATTTTGTACACCAGCTTTCTAAGTGCATTTTAATTTTAGCTTTAACTGCAAGTTGCCATAGAGTGCCTTGGCTCTGGAGTTTCTTTTGCAGGCTGTTCAGTAATTAGGAAGATCAGGAGGAGGAGGAGGAGGAGTTTTGCATTTAAAGAAATGGGAAGAAAACTAATACATAATTTCATTTCTTGGTGTTGTTTAAAAAATATATTTGAATTGGCTGTTGACTATTCTGTTTAGATTATTCTGGGAGTTGCAGTTTCCAGAAGTGACCTTTCAAGTTTTGCCAAGACTGGCCTTGTATAAAGTAGCTGCCTAAGTTGCAACTCCATTTCATACATGGCAATTGATTAAATAATCAACAATTTCTACTTTTTTTACTTACATATTTTTTTCAAGCTCAAGTTTACTAAAGGCCACTTCATGTGATATTTTCAAGGAGTCACCTTATGACCATGATAACAGGAAATCTTCATGGCTCTCCTGGCACAAAATTGCAGCAGGAAGAATATTATCACTCTTCTATATGCAGAGAGAATCTACACTACTCTATTATGCCAGTTCAATTTCACATTAACTGATGGTTTTGACCATAAAATTCTGGCGTTTGTAATTTAATGAGGTACTTTGTAGTTTGGTGAGATATTTTCTGTGAAAGCTCTTTAGTGCTATAGTATAGAGGAGTGGAACCATTCAGAGTAGTATCAAACTGCTGTTACTCACAGGCTCTATGTTGATCTCTGCTGTCAGAGAATAGATAAAATCTGTGAAAATTAGGGAAGGGTGAACTTTTTTTTTGGTTTAGTATGTTTTCTATAAAATACACTATAATCTGGTACAAAAGTAACAGATTTCTTTATATAGGATTCTGAAAATTATAATGGGGGGGGGACCAAAACTTTTCCAGGCCCTTTTCAGTATTGATAATAATAATAATAATACATTTTATTTATATACCGCTTTTCCATAGATCAAAGCGGTTAACAAAATACATAAACAAAACACAGGAGATATGTTAATGAATATACACTAATTAATCAGTCTTTACCTTAACTAAATACAATAAGTTAAAACAAACCACATTAACAATAAATAGAATTCTACACCTCCAAACTGTCCCACATTTATCTACGTAATGCAATACTAACATACCAAGATTTAACATTAAAACAATTGAAACAATCAAGGAGTCTACTAATAACAATCCCATCATTTCTAAGCACTCAAACTCTAGCAACAGTAGCAAGTCCAGGGCTGAGGGAGAGAGGGGCGCACACCCCTCCTCCCTCGCGTAGGTGTTGGCTCAGCTCCAAGGGCTGGGACGCTGCCAAAGTCCAAGGCAGGAGCAAGGGGGCCTGGCAAGCCGGCTTTATATATGCGCCGCTCTCACCGGCGCACACCCCTCCTCCCTCGTGTAGGTGTTGGCTCAGCTCTAAGGGCTGGGACGCTGCCAAAGTCCAAGGCATGATGTTAATAAAAACATTTCCAAGAGTTTTTTTTTTTAAATTCATCTGAGATGCAAGTGATAGTTTTGAAATCCCTTAAAAGAGAAATATAGTTTTTAAAGGGAAGTTATTAGCAGATAGTACTCTAGCACTGCTATCCTGTGCCTTTAAAATGTTATTGTATATTATAATTTCAACAATGAATTGGCAGTCAGCCTGTTACTTTAGTATTTTATTTTATACAAGAATTTTAATAGTGAATCAGCAGTGGGCTCATTGAGTAATAAATATATTATTGAAGAACTTTGTGCATTGCATTTTTCTCATGCGTATTGTCTGCATCTTAATTAATGAGGCAATAAACTATAAACATGATAAATTTGACTGGTTATTTTCCTTTTGTCTTTTGCTGTCTTTGCAGTTATGTGCTAGATTTTTTTTAAAAAAAAAACCTAGTTCCTGTTGAAAAGTTTCATAAGAAATAGATCCTGATCAAACTGCTATATGCACTGTGTACAATAATAATGAATTTAATTACTAGAAATGTGCCAAAACAGCTATTGCTGTTTTGGTGTTGCTTTGGGGCTTTCTGAAAAGACCAACTGAATTTTTGTTCTCCTACAGACACTGTCTCAAAAATACCTTTTAAAAAGAAAGCATGGTGGAGCCCAGCTTGTGACAAATATTTTCCAATATACTTTTGCAGGAATATCCATCTTCTCCCAAAGTAAGGTAAGAAGGATATGCAGAAAATTTTCAAGTGGACTTACCTTTCAGTTTGCAGGTAGCTAAGGGTTTCTTTTTCTTGTAACAGGGACAGTGCCACTGCACACCATTTTGCAAGACATTCCATTTCAGTTGTAAATCCATTCATTGGTCCCAGATGAAGCAGACTCATTGAATCCATGAAGCTTATGTAAATAGGTGTTGTCTTACCAAATCCCAGTTGTTTCAGCAATGTTGTGTAGTATGGTTAACAATCAGATTTAGGCCATACCTTTATCTGTGTGGGATCACTGTTGTTGTTTTTTTAACGAGATTGCCTTGCTCTATTATGACTGTTCTTACAACTGGAATAGGTAGAAATAGGGAGTGGCATTTGATAACAAGGCTCCCAAAGTTTAACTGGCAATCAATATCAGTCTGCATATCTTTCTCAGATAAGAACTCAGATTATGTTAACCCTGTGAATATATAGGACATATAGGCCGGTTACAAACCGGCATTTGGGACGTCCATACAAGATGGCGCCAGCCCTTCTACAAGGCTGGCGCCATCTTTGCGTATCGGACGCTGAGCGTCCGTACGCGTCACATCCTTTGTGACGTAGCGAGTGCGCCCCTGGCGCCTTGCTACGTCGCAAACGTGACTCTAAAAGAAGCTCCATTTTGGAGCTTCTTTTTCGGTCTGCACGGGAGCCGCGCTGTGTGGAGGCTCCGGCTCCCCCACGGACTAACCGGCGGCGGCGGCGGCAGACCGCCGCAAAGCGGCAGTTTGTATCCTGCCATAGTCAGATACACTGGAACTAAGTTTCAGTGATCCAGTGAAGTAGAATTAGAATTATATGATTATATTAGAATTAATATTTATAATAATAATAGTAATAGTAATAGGAAGAAGAATTAGAATTAATTAGAATTAGAATTAGAATGCCATTATTATATTAGAATTAATATTTATAATAATAATATTAATTAGAATTAGAATAATCCAGTGAAGTAGAATTGACTGAACCATCTTATCAGGGTTCAGTCCAATTAAAGTTATGTGGTTTTACATCTTGTTAATCTAATGGAGGAGATTTTCGCATGTATTAAACTTTTCCATTGAAATAACTGAGGCTGCTGCCACACTGCAGAAATAATTCAGTTTGATACCACTTTAACTGCCGTTGCTCAGTGCAATGGAGTCCAGGGACTTGTACTTTATTGTGGTATCAGGGAAGGCTAAATATCTCACAAAATTACAAATCCCAGAATTCCATACCATTGAGTCATGGCAATTGAAATGTCAAACTGCCTTATTTCTGCAGTATGGCAACATCATGAATTTTCAAAAATTTGGCTCCTTTGGGTAAATTTACAATTTTGACTAAATTAATCAAATTCACATGAATGGATTTTCTGTAATTTTTTGTGGGTTTTTCAGGCTATGTGCCCATGTTCTAGAATAGTTTATTCCTGCCTTCTCCTGCCTTCCCAGGTCACACAGCATATACATACCCAACTCATTTCCAGGCAAGCATTCTCTGAAGATGCCAGCCACAGATGCTGGCGAAACATCAGGAAGAAACTCTTCTAGAACATGGCCACATAGCCTGAAAAACCCACAAAATATGGATGCCAGCCATGAAAGCCTTCGACTTCACATTGGATTTTCTGTGTTTGATGCAATTTTCAAGCATGTTTTGGAATAGAATATTGGGGAATTTCCTCTTAAGCTCATCATTGTTTATTATAGAGATTCTAAGAAATCCCTTTTGGTCTGATGATACAGAAATGTGGTCATGCTATCTTATAGGAAGAGATGAAGGAATGCTACCCTGTTTATTTTTCTTGATCTCTGAGTTGCTTTTGATCCTATTGGTCATAATATCCTCCTGGGGCAACTGTTTGCACTCCTGACTTTAAGGTCATTTTTAGAGAGTAGTGTTGGGAGACTTCTACTCATTTCCATGGCAGTTACACAGCAGATTCCTCCAGGTTCCAGATTGTCTCTCATGCCGTTTAAACATCTCTATGTTATTGTGAGGTGCCATTCAAAGATCTGGAGGACAGTCTGCTCAGTATGCAGACACCCAGTTGTTTTTTGTTGCAAGATCTTGAAGTCAGTATTGGGCTTAATGTTGGGCATTAATTGACACTAAGTCTTGACAAGATGGATGCTCTATGAATAGGTGATCCTTGGTCCAGAATTAATGAGAAGATCACATGTTTTTGGGTGGTGTAGACCTCTACCAGACAGAGAACATACATAGAGTAGGAGTGCATCTTGGGTCAAAATTGTCACTAGACGTACAGGATACCTCTATGTTGAGAAGTGCTTGTGACCAGCTAAGGTTGCTCTCCCAGTTACAGCTGTTCTTGCACTGAGGTAATCTAGCCACAAATAGTCCATGCTCTGAAAGCTCAATGACTGGACTATTGCAATGACTGTACAAATAGTTTTTCATTGTGATGCTTCAGAGGTACCTATATAGATGTAGATTTCCCCCCATACTTTTAGGCACAGGAAAATTACAGGGGATATAAAGTACTGTTGCCTCAGTGGTAGGAAGGACTGAACACAGCAGGTCCATTCTGAAGCCATTACATTATCTGACAGTAAACACCAGTTGAAGGTATTAGTATTAACATAAAAAGTTCTAAATGTTTCAGGATTCCGATACTTTAAGAGTCTATTTGACTATCAGTCCACCAGTCAAACCAGTCACCTCTATCAAAGTGCTGGTTAGCTCCCACACTTTCTGTCTTTTAACCTCCATCAGTTGATAAAAGCTTTTGGAGAATAGTGCAGGTAATTGATTTGTCTCTGCTAGTTTGTATTTATTGTATTGTTAGTAGGTATTTATAACTTATAAATTTAGATACTTGTACATATATGTATTTTGTGATTTTAAAGACTAGGACATTTAGAAGTTTCTGACTTGTAGTTTACACATTTGTATTGTGCAATTTTAACTTTCTGCTTTTGTGTAAAATGATTTGCCACTATTGGTTATCTATATCTCAGATCAAATATTGATCAGAACAGAGACTGCAGTTAAGCAATTACATCCATACCTTGGATCAAACATTGATCAGGAAGGAGACTACCATGCATAAATAGAAAAAGACTAGGAATGGGAAGGTTAGCTATGGGGCAAAGGAGATGGGCCAAAAGGAGCGGCCAGAGGCCACTCCAACCCCAATCTCTCTGGGACCACAGTGATTAGATGGCCCACTCCTGAAGTGGGCTGCCACCATGGTTGCAAACAGGCTGCCAGCAGGAGTGATATTTTCCTTCTCCTTCTTCTGGCAGCTTCAGGCCACCTTAGCTTGTCTCAGAGTGACTTTTGGCCACTTTGGGGGCATGCATAATCTAAATGCCATGACCCTGAAGTGGCTGGATGCCATTGTATAATCCCAATCACTAAGTACAGATGTGAGAGATGGACAGTGAAGAAAGCCAAGAAAAAGAAAATAAACTCATTTGAGATGTGGTACTGAGGATATCATAGACAGCCAAGAAGGCAAACGAATGGGTCCTAGAGCAGATCAAGACTAAACTCTCCTTGGAAGCCAGGATGATGAAATTGAGGATGTCATATTTTCAGTGGGAGTTGCTATCATTGAGACATGGATAGATAGCCTTTGTCTTTTATTCCCCATTAGTCATAAGTTATGGCAGAAATGCATTACTTAAATAGATATATGCAGTTATCATGCAGATAATGAAAATAATTCGGATTTAAGAAACAGGTGTAGGGACACTTTTTTCTTGATGTGGTGAGAATTCTTTTTATTGTTCATCTACAATAGGAAGATGGAAGAACAGTGTTTCAGGAAAGCATATTTTGCTAGCAAAATGTAAATGGTATTTAAGAATAAATCAATTATGACCTTCCTTCACAACACAGCATACTTTACATTGCTTAAATTAATTATATTTAAATTGTCTTCTTGAATTATTTAATAAAAATCAATGAATAATGAAAACATTGGAGAAAATGAGTCTCCAAAGATGGGAATGGAAATATTCTCACTAAAAGAGGTTGGCCATCTGTAATGATAGCTGAAATGCTGTGTAATTAGTTCTGTTCACAGAAGGAGAGTTGCTCTCTTGGAATTCCATCTGTGCACAGAACGCTGTTCCTTCCACCTTGTTGCATAAGCTTTGGGCATGGAACAGAGCTGCATCCAGTGCCAAAGGAAGAGGAGGAGCACATTGCTGCTGATGATATGAAGATATGCTTCATACGAACAAGGCAGCAGATCTTAAGACTACTCAGCTCCTTGGTTTATTTCACAACTTTCCTGTCTACCCTGCTTTCAAAGTAGTTGAGATTCTGCTCATTCAGAGTTTTATCCACTGAATAGCACTGAAGGCCCTGTGGAGGTATAAGTAATGATGCTTGTCTTTATTAAATTGATTAACTGGTCATATATGCATGGATCTTCTGGCAACTTGGCATGTAGGAAATGCTTGCATGAGCATCCTGAGCATAGCTTGGAACAGGGTTTGAAAAATAATTGGAAAATGCTAAAGTTTTCAAAATTGGAAATTTTATTGCCATTATCATTGATAATTTAAAGTCTTTAATTATTTAGGATTTTAAAATTGATTTGTTGCTTACTGTAGACCTGTGTTGTTGTTGCTGTTGTTGTTTGCCTTCAAGTCATTTCCAACTTATGGTGACCCTAGGTTTATATTGATGTTTTCTTGGTAAGATTTATTAAAAAGAAGGTTTGCCAGTTTCTTCCTCTGAGATGGAGAGTGTGTAACTTGTCCAAGCTGGCCCAGTGGGTTTCCATGGCTGAGTAGGTATTCAACCCTTGGACACCAGAGTCATAGTCCAACACCTAAACCACTACATCACTACTACACCATGTCCATGTGACCTTAGTGGATCGCATTTTATTACTGGTTTCTTCAAGAGACATTT
>NC_056522.1:329770928-329823382 GCF_019175285.1 Sceloporus undulatus | reverse complement strand
GCCAAAGCTAACCCTAACCCAGCCCCCTTAGCTTTCCGTTAGCCCTGGAAAGCCTATAGCTGCACTTTGCATCGTTTGAATTTCACGCCGAAATGAATTTCGTAACCCGAAAAATATTTTGTAACCCGAAACAGTTTACCCCCCAATCCAACTTTTTCGTATCCCGGAAATTTCGTAACCCGGTCATTTCGTATCCCGAGGCACCAGTGTACTGCACTTAGGGCAGAAAATGAAATGCACAGATATAGGATGGGAGACACATTGCTAAATGAAAGTACATATGAAAGAGATCTAGGAGTCCAAATAGACGATAAGTTGAACATGAGTCAACAGTGCGATGCGGCAGCTAAAAAGGCCAATGCAATTTTAGGCTGCATCAATAAAAGTATAGTGTCTAGATCAAGAGAAGTAATTGTGCCATTGTATTCTGCTCTGGTCAGGCCCCACCTGGAATATTGTGTCCAGTTCTGGGCACCACAATTCAAAAAGGACATTGAGAAACTGGAGCGTGTCCAAAGGAGGGCGACTAAAATGGTGAAAGGTCTGGAAACCATGTCCTATGAGGAACGACTTAGGGAGCTGGGGATGTTTAGCCTGGAGAAGAGACGGTTAAGAGGTGATATGATAGCCCTGTTTAAATATGTGAAAGGATGTCATATTGAGGAGGGAGCAAGCTTGTTTTCTGCTGCTCCAGAGAATAGGACCCGGAACAATGGATGCAAGCTACAGGAAAAGAGATTCCACCTCAACTTTAGGAAGAACTTCCTGACAGTAAGGGCTGTTCGACAGTGGAACACACTCCCTCGGAGTGTAGTGGAGTCTCCTTCCTTGGAGGTCTTTAAATAGAGGCTGGATGGCCATCTGTTGGGGATGCTTTGATTTGGATTTCCTGCATGGCAGGGGGTTGGACTGGATGGCCCTTGCGGTCTCTTCCAACTCTATGATTCTATGATTCTATGATTCTATCTCATTTTATATCCTCTTCTATGCAGCTGGTTATTCATTTGCATCTCTCTTTTATTTTATTCCTACCAATATGGATCCTTAGTTCACTCTTCAATTGCCTTGTTTATTAAGAGTAAATAAGGAATGGTTTAGTTCAGATAAAGGGCTCAGATTCACTGCAAGTACAGCAATGAGTATATAGCTACAATAATCATTCAGTGAATCAAGAGTGGAAAATCCTTTATGTGATTTTTAAAAAAATATTTTATTAAGCATTTTAAAATCTTTAAAAACATAACACATATTGTCCAAATTTAACAATTTATACAAACACATATCTTCAAACATACATACCTCTATCTATATTATTTTACAATCTTTAATTATTGTTTAATATATTTAACAATGATGGCCTTCAACTACTCTTCTCTTCCTAGTTCCTTCCACTTTCTACCATTCTTTCCCCTTTTCCATCTTCCTTCAACTTCCCTTTCTCCTTCACTTCCTCTCCCCTTCTTTCTTAATTCTCTGTCTTCTCTATCCTTATCTAACTTCAAATTCCCTTCACTCACCATCAGTTCACTTATTCTAACCTTCAATCATTTTCTTACTCCTTCTTCATTCAAACCTTACTTCCTTTCCATCATCTGTCGATTTATCTTTCCCCCTATTGTTGGCTTTCTACTGTTGGTATGTTATTGGTAACCACATCTACTTAAGTTGTTATAAGTGCAATACCAGTCTCTGATAAGCTCGCTTATACAATTTATTATCATACTTATTTTATTAGATTACTGCCATGACCTTTTCATTGTTCTCCCTTGTTTTTTTTTGGGGGGGGGGTTTATATAGAGTCTATCCTTCTTCTCTAAAATATGTTACTTATTTAAGGAAATGTCCAAGTTATTATTGTTTATTATTAGTAAAACATATTTTCTTAATAATGATGTTTCTAAAAAATTAACACTTAGTAGTCTTCTTTATGTGATATTTTGAGAACCTCTGAACATATGTAGAAAGATTTTTTTAAATAACCATATCACTGCTTCCTTCCTGTCTCCCCACTCCCAATTAAGATGTGTAGTTGGCAGAGATCAGATACAGAGCATGTATTTTGCATGCAGGAGCCAAGGATCCCAAACTAAATCTGTAGCACCTTAAATTTTAATGATAAGGTATGTAACAAGCCCACTGTTCTCTACACACATCTTATATTTATAATAAAAAGGGGGAGGGGAATGTGTCAGCAGCAGCAGCATTCTGTCTCACAACAGAAACAAATATAACTAAAAATTAACCACATAGAAAAATAAAAATGTAACTGGTTGAAAACAAGAACAGTTAAAAGAAAATGACAAATAGATGATCCAGCACATTATTCAAGGCCCATTTTCTTTAAGTGATCCATCTTCAAAGGCCCACCAAAAAGGTTTTCAGATCTCTGCGGAAAGACTGGAAGGTGTCAGTCTAACAGCTTTAAGAAGGGAGTTCCAAGCCTGTAAGAGGAGGAGAAAGGAGCGTCAGAGGAGTTTATCACATGGGGACAGGATAGGGATGGGATTGCTATCCTATCCTTATCCTATTCATGACTTGTCCATGCCCCCCAAGGGAAAGTGTTCATGCTAAACACTTTCACATGAAAGTGTGCTGTTCCTGTCTTTCAGCCATCATGATATTAGCAGGTTCTTCCATTAATACAAAATGATGGCAAATGATAGCAGAATGGCACTTCATTGATTACTGATTTTCAGCCTGCTTTCATGTGAAAGTGATTTGTGCAATCACTTTCATTATCACTTCCCTGGCAGCTGAATGACAGATTTAGTGCACTTTGCATGTGAAAGTGATTCACGCAACCACTTTCACTGGTGCTTCCCAGCTGGGTCAAGTACGGGTGATGTGTGAAAGTCCTTTCCTCAATCAGGCAGGAAGGATGGGACAGGGGTGGGACAATGACATCCCGTCCCTCATGTGATAAACTCCAGAGTGGAAAAGGTAGAATGGGAAAGACAGGGAGAGGGAGAAGGAAAAGCTAAGAGAGAAAGAAATAGGGATGGTTTTGAGGAAAGCTTTAGTTATCCACATGCATAGTACTGTGTGGACAAGTTAAGAAAAGAATTCATTGAAGCTTATTCCAAAATAATATAAAAGACTGCATATTATAGAATAATATGTAACAGAAACCAGTCCAGGATATAATCTATGGAGAAAGAAAAGTTGCAGAAGGCAGTCACAATGTATTCCCCTCACCTTGCAAAATATTCCCAGCACTTTGTTTCCATAGGGGAAGGCCCATGGGGAGGGGACACCTGCCTTTCAGGCCTAAAAGACCTGACATTCTCAAAAGGCAAATGCTGTCTGAGATTCTTTATCTCATACTAAGCAAACACATCACACTATCGACCCCAAAGTTTTTCAGGCAAGTAGAAGAGGCGGAAAAACTAAGGATTCCTTCTGGAGCTATTGTTGCTGACTCCTTGGAGGTGTGGAGTCTGGGTGGTGCCTCAGGAAGGCCCACCCCTCCTTCATCACCTGAATTAGAACAGAAATTGGAAAAGCTACTCTTTTGGACCTCAACTGTCACAATTTCCCAGATAGTTTAGCCACTACATGGTTCTGAGAGCTATAATACAAAAAGTAATTTTCCCAAGCTCTGCCCTTTAATCTTTAACTTGTGTGCAGCTCTTCAAGAAGGGAAGTGGCTTCTGTTCACAGAGCAGGGATGGTGAATCCCACTTGCAGTCCATATTCATATAACAATAATAACAACTCTTAATGATCAGTTCACCTGGCAATAGAAATAGAATTCCACTTCCAGAACACTTTTGGGAGTTCAGTAGCTGATTCGTTGTGTCAGCTACATAGATTATTCATTTTCTGGATTCAGTAAAAAAGCAATATTTAAAATCCTGGGAGATTTAGGAACAGATTATTTGAAAGAAAGCCTGAAGTCATACTGAGCCTAGCCTAGTTATGTAAGGCCCAGCTGTTTGTCCTGTGGCCAGTGAGGTGACAGGGACAGTGTAGGTCACAATCTTGTGGAATTTCCTCCACAGAAAACTCTTTCTTTCTCACTAATGGACTTTCATTAGACTCTAAATTTTAAAAAAAATAACTCACCACTCTTTTCTCATTTATCTGACACTTTTTTCTATTATTCATTCTCTTGTTCAATTTTTAAAAACATGTTTTTTTCTAAAATTTGGTCAGCCAAGTGCTGTCTTTTCTGTTGAAGATCACATTGAGCCTACTGAAACACAGATGTAAAATCAGTAAAGATTTTTTTTCATTTGGGCATCCCATTCTTCATTTCTGTAAGCAGAGAACCAGCAACAAGAACAGTCTCTCACCTTCAAAGTCCAAGTGCTTATCTGAATAACTACATAAAAGTGCCTGTAATTCAGAATGTCTAATGCATGGGAAACCGTGACATATACTTACCACCCCTTTCATGTGTAAATGTGGATATTCTCTCTCTCTCATTCTCTCCCTCTCTTCTTTTGCATATGCCTCTATTGCTCAAAGTGTCATTCTTCTTTGCTTTTTGAAACCATCATACTAACGCAGAGGGTTTATCTATTTATCTTTGACAAATAATTAGTATTTGCATAACTGTTGGTAATTTGATGTTTCACCCACAGTGACTTCAAAATGTTGCCCTGATGAAATACAGCTTTCATGAATTTCAACAAAGGCTGTTTTGTGGGAAAGAGGGAACTGTTCCTTTTTCCTGCATACCTAATAGTATAATTGCTCAAAACTGGGTCAAAATTAGCCCTCAAATCAGACCTGAAGTGCTTTTTTTGATGATGAAAGAGAAACGTAAAGGTGTAGCTATATTTTGCAATGGAAATATTTATTTTTCCTCATCCATTAACCTGAATCTCAATTTTAAGTTAATGTAGGGTGGACAGAATGCATACACCTTCTATCTTGTGCACTCCATCTTAAATAGGAAATAAAATGGCAGGAATAGCTGGATTACTGTTTTGTATAGGGGGGATACAGGACTTGACTGTTAGTGAAAGATAAAATTGTGTCCCTTGTGACTTCAGAAAAATGTTGTTGCTTGCTGAAAATGTGTGTCCATGTAAGTGTGCTATTCCAAAATAAAAGTGTTAATAATTGTGAGTGTAGTAAAACAAAGTGACTTGAACACATTATTTCTGCAGTCTTTTTCAGGGCTGTTTTCATGATTTGCTTTGTAAATTGTTTTTAGAGCAGAGAATATATCTAAAAATATAACACATTAAGCATGTTCTGAATGTGACTTTGATTAAGCACAGGAAATAGGGAAATTATTATTTATTTTTTCTGCTTCTTGTATGGATTACTGAATTGAGAGAAATCTCAATGTAAGAGAAATTATCATGCAATGAGAATTGCTACCTGCCCAGACAGTTTTCATGCTAATGAGATATGAGGAAAGGAAAAGAGGCATTAAATGATGAAGCTATATGCTGAGGCTGAATAGTCACATGTGACACCATTTACATTTCATATACAGCAGTGTCTTAGAGTGAAACCAAATGATTGCTTACTGAATGATATGCTACTTGCCATGCTGTGGTTCAAATTGCATGGTTACCTGAATTTATTTTTCACAGTGTAAAGAGCATCCTATCATGATTTACTGTTTTCTCAGATATCTGAACAAACAATAGATTCAAGAAAAATCCACATTCCCCCTTGGCTCTTCTAATCCTGGACATATATAGGGAGTATTGGATTTGGGGTTTGAGCAATGTAGAACAGGGGCACTTGGAAATGTCTCATCCATGGAGTCACAAGTCAGGGATGATTTGAGGGTGGTTAGCAACACTAAATTTTTCTTCTTCTTCAGGAATGGTGTAGAATGGAGAAGAATGAGCTGATAATATCTAGGATAGGAACTGAGGCCTGGTAGGGAGGTAAGCTGCTGAAAATCTTCTGTCCCTGTCCCTGCCCACTTGATGAGCACCAGAGCATCCAGGAGGTGAGACAGGGACTGAGGGCCAGCAGGAAAGCTAGTTACTGGTAATCCACCACCCCTGCTATTATGCTTCTGATGACCACCAGAGTGGCCAGAAGGCTGCACAGGGACTGAAAATTGGCAGAGAAGCCAGCCACTATAGATGTGCCATCACCACTGCTGACCCCCTGATGTCTGGAGGAATGGCAGGGAAGCTGGCTTCTGGATATCCACTGCCCCCCACCCCCCACCATCATGCTGACAATAACACACACACACACCATCATGCTGACAATGACCTGGAAGCCAAAGAGGGAAGTCGGCCATCAGATCACCCAACAGAGACATTGTGTCTGGTGGGAAGAGAGTATGGCCAGAGCAAGATCAACAGTGCTGCCATATTCACCACCACAGCTGAAGCACAAAGGGGGGCAAGAGAGAAACTAAGCAGGGGGAGACATGAAGAAGAACCAAAAGGGAAATTAACTTTACAGGAACTGAAAGGGAGAAGTTTATGAGGGTAAGAATTGGAGGGAAAAGAAGGAAAGTATAAACAGATAGTTTGGGGGAGGGGGAGAGAAACAAATAATTCTAGAGCAATGGAATGCATGAAACAGAGTACCAAAAGGCTACTGGTGGGTGATATTGATGTAGCTTCTCAGAAAGAGAACAGCAGTGACAACATAGCTAACTCATGTAAGCACTGCACAAAGGGAGGCAAAGGTGAAACTCCTTGCAAAAGCTCTCACCAAGAAAACAGAAGAGGAACATAGTACAAGATTTTTTTTAAAAAAAAACTAAAAATGCACAGAAGAGCTATATAAAAGAGAAGAAAAAATAAATGGCACATGGAATGACGAATGATACAAAAATGAACAAAATCCTAGAGAGCAAGGTGGAAGCTGCAATAAGATATATTGGGAAAAATAAATCACCAGGAACAGATGATATTTCAATAGAATTGCTACAATCCACATAGGCAGAATAAACTCTAGTGATAACTGATCAACTCTAGTAATAGCTAAAATATGCCAACAAATATGGAAAACAAAACAGTGGCCAATGGACTAGAAACAATCAATATAAGTCCCCATCCACAAAAAATGAGACAAAAAGACATCAGCAACTATAGAACCACAAGATTAGTTTTCCATGCAAGCAAAATTATGCTCAAAATTCTGCTACATAGAATCAAATCATATATGGAGAATGAAATCCCAGAGGTGCAAGTGGGGCTAGGAAAGCAATAGGCCCAGGAATCACATTGTAAACATAGAATGATTAAAGGAATTTCAGAAGAAAATCAGCATGTGTTTCATAGACCATAGAAAATATGATAATGCTAAGAAAGGTATAAGGCAGTAGAAAGAGAGGCAGACTGCACGTGAGATGGATGGACTCAGTAAGGGAGGCCATGGGCCTGAATCTACATGACATAAGCAGACCAGTGGAGGATAGGGGGTCTTGGAGATGTCTCATCCACAGGGTTGCCATGAGACAGTGTGGCTCAAGGGCAGTTAACAACAACCAGATATAGCTAAAAATATATCTCCTACAAAAGTTTAAAATACAATTACACTATCAGTAAAATTAAAAGCAAAAAAAAAATGTAGGCTTAAGCATGTGAATTTTTCTCTGAAATTCAAGTGGAGTAAACTATTTACATTAAATTTACTTTGTAGCAAAGGCCCAAATTCAAGGAAAATTCCAGCTAGAATAGACTCACTGAATCAATGGAACTTCTGCAAGTGCTGACTTAATAAGTTCTTATTGATTCAATGGGTTATAAGTTATAACTGTTATAAGTGGGGCTAAGAATTGAACTTGGGCTATTAGATGCCTCCACTCCCAATTTAACTGTATAGGAATTAGTCTTGAAAACCAGACAGCTTTTGATGGTTGAAATAGTTTAAGATTGAAGAAATACTCATTCACTTTGGTCAAATTGAAGCTCTTAATTAATTTTAAACCATAGAATTATTAGAGGACAAGAAAAGCTTCTTCATTTAAATCTTTTACTTATTTTAATTTTCCAAGAACACTCATTTATCCAAGCCATTCTACCATCAGCTGCGGTCCTCTCCCAATCACTCAAATCTGAGTATTGTGTTTCTTTCTAAACATTATCCTTCTTTCCAGTTCATCACATCTTTCTTCTTAAACTTTTTTAGCCTTGTTCTAACCTCTCTTATATCCACTGCTAAAACATGGTGATTGAATAATTGCACCATCAATCTTTTTAAAAAAAAAAACCGCCCTTATATTGCCCTTAGAGTGGAAATTAGGTGAAATGGCAAGCAATTATGCATATTCTGCTGTATTTTGCCCAGTTTAAGATACTGCCTACCCGTTACATTGCAATGGTACTGAGAAATCTTATAGCAGGCCCACCCTTTGTATATTTTACGGGAATTTTTCATGCTTTTATCTTTTAGAGTATTTATTTTTTAGAGTAAAGTTATTAAATCATTTGTTGTAAAGTGAATCAGTATGTAGAGAAATCCCTTTAATCCCATTGACACTTTGGACTATGAAAAGGATTCAGGCATATGTGTGCTTAATTGGACCTAAATCCTACAGAATTCAGTATAACCAATGTCAGGGTAAGTGAGCTTGCTCATAAGCATGTTCATATAAAATGCATGTGCAATGAATTTGTGGCAAGATTTACAATCTTTTATGGACAGAGTCAGAAAAAATGTATTGTGGGAGACTCAGGTGGGGAAAATATCAATGGATGAAACAATGATTTAATCTATAATATAGGTACAGGGTGAATCTACACCGGTCACTTAACATGGGGCCAGTTGAGAGCATTAAACTCCAGACTGGCCCTGTACTGACCATGATGGCAACCACAAGCACCGGGCTGAATATGGTGTGATGCTACATTGTTGTACACACAGGCCAGCTGGGCTGACACAATATCAGACGAGCTGGCCCATCCCATTATGGGTGTATCTATACCTATGTGCCACCGCTACTTTGCTGCTGAAGTAGCTCCCTGCAAGAGCCTGACTGATGCAGTTGTTTCTGCTGAGGCTTCAGCAGAAACAACAGAATTAGGAGTTTATCACACTGCTAAAAAAACCCAGCTTACCTCTCCCAAATTGAATTCTAATTTGGAAGGCAGCCAGGTTCTATCGCCAGCTGAATACAGCCTGGATGCAGCTCGGGTCCCAGGAGCTCTCAGCAAGCTGCTTTTCAAAGCCGGAAAACTCCTGACTTTGAAAAGCAGGTTGCTGAGAGCTCCTGGAACCCGGGCTGCATCCAGGCTGTATTCAGTTGGTGCATTTGGTGGTGAATTACATGTGATAGAACCCAGGTGCCTCCTGAATTAGAATTCAGCTTGGGAGAGGCAAGCCAGTTTTTTTAGCAGTGTGATAAAGGCCCCAGACAGGCCAAAATAAAGCTGTTTCAGGCCACTTTGGAAGTGTGCTCTTTAAATGATGCATTAAAGAGGGCGGAAGGCGCGCCAAAGCCACACTCCAGTTCTAAGGACTGGAGCGCAGCTTTGGCACAGCTTCTGGCCTCTTAAGATGTGTGTGTCATTTAAACAGCATACCTTCAAAGAGACCCAAAGCAGCTTTATTTTGGCCTGTCTGTTCGGGCCCAAACTCCCTAGTTAGGCTCTTGCAGGGAGCTGCTTGACCAATGATGCAGTAGTAGTGGTGACACATAGGAGGATGGGCTAGCTGGGCTGATGCGGTGATGGTCAAGATGACCTGTGTGATCTAGGAAGAGGAAATTATCCTACCACCTCTTCATTGATCACATGGGCATCCCATCCTAATCTCAGTAGAAGCACTGGCACCACCCAGGCTATTTTTATATATAAATGTTATTGTTATAATACAAAATACATTAATCATACTTCCAAACATAGTAATATTGAATATACAACATTACACAACATATAAATTTAAAAAACAAAACAGACATACTTAAGACAGCTAATCATACATTCATCGACACTCGTTACTTCCTTATACCTTCTATTGACCGACATTTTTTCTTCTTGTCTCTAACTTGTATACCTTGTTGTAATTTCACTTTATCCATTTTTCTCTTTTATATCCTTCCTTATCCAAACATTATTAACTAATACATTAGAATGTATATAACCATTTCTTGATCTGACAATTATCCCTTCGGGAGAGTTGTTTCTTAATTATGACACTTTAAAGTTATTATTTATAGTACAATACTACTATTTATCAATGATTTTAATCTTCTAACAAGCTTATAACAATCGAGTTTTCCTGTTTTTTCTTTAGATATTCATATACTTTTTCCCACTTATCTATCATATTCTCTGTTTTTTGTTCATTAATTTTTTGGGATAAGATATCCATCTCCATAATATCTAGCAGCTTTCCCACTCATCTATTTGTACTGTATATCTTTTTTTTTATTTTCCAATACTTTGCATAGGTTAATCTACCTGCAACCAACATATAATAGACAACTCTTCCATGTTTTTTTCTTGTTTTCATCATCTAACATACAAAGCAATAATGTTTCTGGCCTAAATTGTATTTTTATTCTCAATATTTCATTTATGTTCATATATATCTTTTCCCAAAATCTTCTAGCTACTGGACATGTCCACAATAATTGGGGGAAAGGTGCCTTTTTCTTGATCACACTTCCAACAGAGATCTTTACCTGTTTTATATATTCTATTTAATTTGCCCAGTGAAAGATGCCATCTATACATAATCTTGTAATAATTTTCTTTTACATCTTGGCTAGCCAAATATTTCAATCCAATGTTCCAACATTTCTCCCACTGGGTCATTTCTAAACATTTTCCACAGTTTTGTGCCCAAGCAATCATGTTATCCTTGATTAGGTCTTCTTCCATATTTATTTCAAGTAATTTTTTGTATATTCTTGATGGAAATGCTGTTTTTTTAAAATAATAGTGTATCTTCTAACTCAGATTTTTTATTTGTTATTCCTGTCAATTTCTTATCTATTTTGTATATTGTGCTTAACTGGTGAAATAAAAACCAACTACATTCCTGTCCTTCTTTCCTTAGTTGTTCCAACATTTTCACCAGCCAGGCTTTTGAAATGAGCTGCTTGCCAGATGAAACAGTGGCTCCAAATAGGATCTATCCCTTCCCCTGTATTGTTCAATGCAGGGTAAAGGAGATGGCACTGTGTTTGCTGACTGGACAATTGGATTAGGCCAAACCAATCCAGCTGTCCAGACAGCCAAGGGAACTGGAGTTCATTTAAACTGGATTAACTGGTTCTCTTAAACCAAATTAATGACTTAAAACAGCAGCTTTGCTGCAGATGTGGCAGTACATGATCTGGAGAAATTGTACCAGGATGGGGTGAGTCTTAGTGTAGACAATTCCTAGTGGCACAAAGGAACCCTGATAGTATAATGGTTACATGCCTGTACTGCAGCTTCTCACCCATAAACTGTGAGGTTGAAAGTTCTATACCAGCCAAGGGCTCAAGCACGACTCAGACTTGCATCCTTCTGAGGTTGCTAAAATGAGTACCCAGCTTGTTGGAGGCAATTAGCTTATACACTGTAAACCACTTAGGGAGTGCGGAAGTGCACTTATAAATAGTATAGAAATGTACTTGTTATTGCTATTGCTATGGATATATAGAAACACAAGCACATAAACATGCATCCTCAAAAATAGGACTTCCATATATTGAAGTGACTGGGGAAGAAAGAAATGGTTCAAGATAACATCCACTACCCAGTCTGTTATTTAGAATTATTCCTGTCAATATGATTGTATTTGCTGAATACTCCTTTAGTTAGAACTGAAAGTTATTTCCACTAGAACCTCAAACATTACTTTTGCAGAAGTCATTAGTTTCCATTAATGTTGCACTAAAAAACCGGTTGAATGTTTATTATTTATTTATTTAATTTATATCCTGCCCTTCTCCTCAAACAAGGAATCAACAGTGACTGACAAGGTGATTTTTAAAAACATACAAGTAGAAATTTGTATGAGAAAAGTACAAGATTAAAAGAATAGAAAAGGTACAAGGAAAGGCATAAGATTTTAAAGGAAGAAAAAATGCAAATAGAATAAGTTATAATATTAAAACATAATGAAACCAGGTCTCTCCATTGACTCCAGTGAAGATGGAATTTGACACTTTTTTTATAGAACATTACAAGAGTTTTAGTGGAGGGCAATTTTTGGAGATGTGTAGCATTCTGATTGAATCCAGTACTTCTCCAGTCACGCTCCTGATTCTACTAGCTTTTCCCTTTTGTCCTGAAGAAATAACAACAACAAAAACACAAGAAGGCCTTTCAAGTCTGCATGGTGGCTCAAAAGACATATATGGAAAGCCCCAGTTGTGGAACATGAGCAAAATAGCCATGTCTCTCTTGGGTTCTTCATTAACTAACAATGAGCTGCATACTGGCACTGAGGAGTGCAAAATTAGGTGGTATTGTCAGCATGATGGCATTGCTACTCTTGTGTAACTTGACAACTGTTTTTCAGATGGCATTAAGTGAAGCACAGAATTGTGCTATTAGCACTGTTCCTTTCTAGGATTCTTTTATCAGGAGCTGGTTTCAAAGCATGATTAGAATGATTATTGTTGTACCCCACATGATTTTCCTATAAAAAGAATATCCAAAATGAAATGCCTGAGCAATTTCTTCTTCAGAACTGAATCTTTCTATTCACTTCAATGATGTAAATGAAAAAAAGGAAAGAAAATCAATTGTTAGTACTTATTGCCATACAATTTTGTGTGTGTGTGTGGCTCTGTTCAAAATATCAAGTGCCCTAAAATCTGATGAAAAGGGCTTTGTTCCCAGTCAATAGTAGACAGAGAGAAGGGAAATCTCTTTCCAGTTTTGTCATCTAAGTCACAACTTAAATCCCAGCTGTTGCCTTTAACTGTGCAAGACAGCAAGACAGCACATTTTGTAGATTAAACCAATAAACTCGCAAACATAAAAGAACCAAATCTCATAATTGTGGATTTCAATTAAAGGAAGGAGGATCAAAGCAAACATTCTGCTTGAAATTGCACAGCTGCTGTCTACACAAAATCAGAAAGAATGTCTTTGACTGCCCATAATTTTGTAGGAGAAAGAAAGAAAGGAAGGAAGGAAGGAAGGAAGGAAGGAAGGGGGGAGATAGAGTGAGCTGAAAAGCCTGCAGTAGGATGAATTGCGGATGCGCCTCACGTTCCAATCAGTAATACAGAAATATTGAGTAATAAATCCCCTACTTCTCCTGTTCTCAACATTGTGAAAGACAATTTGTTACAGCCTCAGTATTAAGATTCTGTAACAATAAAAAAAATTGCACAAAACAGTAGCTACGTTTAGAAACAAAGCAAAAAATTTAGGAGCACTAAGCCCCATCTTTTTGGATAATTTTTCAAGGTGCCCCAAAAGCTAGTTTCATTTGCAGATGCCTCCCCTCACCCAGAAACACACATCTATGTGTGTGCATGTAGGCACACACACGCATACACACACACACACACACACACACACACTTTCTAACCCAAGAGGAATTCTAGTGATTTCACACAGTTTGGCTACCTCTGCGGGCTGTGTATGTAGGCCTCATCCTAATGTGTTGAATTATTATTGATGGCTGAGGCAGTTCTGCTCTGCTGGTGAACCAATAATGTCAAGGCAGTACCTGCAAGATTAATTATAGGAGAGAATAGGCTGCGGTTTCCAGGGACTGAGACATTAATAGAGACTGAGCATTAGTTTCAGGGGATTCAACAGACAGCTGAACAAATGCCTCAGACAATGTTATACATGCTAAATCCTGGCACTTACCACTGAACAGCATTGAAAACTTTTGGACAATTATGTTTAACTTGGAGGTACTACATATTATGAAACAAAAACCACACACAGAAAGAAAGGAAAATGAGGAAAAGAAAAATGGCAGACCAGTATACTAGTTCAAAATTACAATAGGCTACACAAAGACTAAGAAAACAATTGACTTGTGTACAGTATTGACAGAAAGGTATAGCAAGGAAGGGAAGGAGGTTTTCCTGTATTTATTAACACAATTAGAACTCTAATTTATCTTCTTTCTTTGAGACTGACTTGACTTTTGAATAAAATAAAGGCTGGAAAACTATGCTAAACAAGGACCTGGGAATCAGATTAGGCAGCTGAAAGGATTTAGGCAGTTTTGTTAAACTATTACTTGACTAGTATTGTTGCAGTGGAAATTTATATTCCATGAAGCCTTTTAGTTATAGAAAACTGAAGCTATGCTGTGGATGAAACTGCAGCCATAGCAACAACAACTTACCATTCCAGGCTCATGCTGTAAAATCTAGGCATCACAATTCCCACTTTGACACCACACTTAAAATCCAGATGCAGTGATTTAATGCCATGTTGAATGTTGTTGATCATTGCAAAGTAATAGTGTTTTATTTCAAACAGCATAATCCTGAGATTTTAACCACTTGGTATTTAACTATCCATAGACTTGCAATGGAATTAAGAGTTTCATTCTTTTTCCAAACATTTTAATCTTATTTCTACTCTTTAGGAATGAATATCTCTTATGTATTTGAATGGCCAACTGTTACTTTCATTTGGCCATTCCTGAAGTATTCTGTGTTCGGTTATACATAGCTTTTGTTTTTCCAAATGTGACTGAATAATCAGATGTGACCCCAGAATTTGCTGATGGCTGGGCAGGTTTCTCTAGTGGCATCATGGCCCATTGTCTGTCTCATATTAAGTGGTCTAGAGGGCTATGTGGGTATTTGGGCTGCCCAGTGTCTTTACAGTGGCAGGCACTGCCCTAATAATGACACTGCTCTCTCACTTTCCATGAGTTCTTATGGGTATGTCAGATATGATTATCAGAACAACTCAAACCACTACAACCACACAGAGCAGCCCCAGAGGTTTACACATTTGAGCCATCACTTATCTGAGACACATCCACTGTGATGTGCCATCTCTAATAGTATAGCAGCAAGTTGGCTACTGGAACTGGTCTTGACGAGAATAATCAGGCTCCAAATGTTTATGCACAATAACTTTAAGAGTGTACGGGAATGGGGAAAAAACAAAACAAAACATGAGGTACTATAAGGCAATTGCTTCCAATTAAACAGACCTCTTCAGAGACATTGCTGTGTTAGTTTTCAAAATATGCAAAGGGATCTTGCAGCACCTGATAAAGTAGACCAAAAGATTAAACAGATAGGCCAAAAGCATCAGCTTCAGGACAATCTGGTGGCATGGCATTCAGGTGATGCACACCCCGGATTGGGCTGAAGTTGTGCTGCAGCCATTTAAGGCAGCCTGAACCCAGCTGCAGAAGAAGTGGCAAAAAAAAAAAAGCACTCCTTGCCTGAGGTCTGTTGCGGACTGCAGTGGTGGATGGCCTAAGGACCATGGTGTTTGGTCACTGTGGTCCTGCATTGCACAAGGCACACTAGCAGCTGGAGTGGCCAGAGGCTGCTCCAAGCCCCCATCTGCTTGAGGCCCAAGTCTATAAAAACTCATGGCACAATCAAAGCATCCGTGACAGATGGTCATACAGCCTCTGTTTAATGACCTCCAAGGAAGGAGACTCCACTACACTCTGAGGGAGTGTGTTCCACTGTCAAACAGCTCTTACTGTTAGGAAGTTCCTCCTAATGCTGAGGTGGAATCTCTTTTCCTGTAGCTTGCATCCATTGTTCTGGGTCCTATTCTCTGGAGCAGCAGAAAACAAGCTTGCTCCCTCGACATTCTTTCAAATATTTAAACAAGGCTATCATATCACCTCTTAACCTTCTCTTCTCAAGGCTAAACATACCCAGTTCCCTACATCTCTCCTCATAAGGCATAGTTTCCAGACCCTTCACCATTTTAGTTTTCTTCCTCTGGACATGCTCCAATTTGTCAGCATCCTTTTTGAATTGTGGTGTCCAGAACTGGACACAGTATTCTAGGTGAGACCTGACCAAGGCAAAATAGAGTGGCATTATTACTTCCCTTGATCTATACTTCTATTGATGCAGCATAACATCGCATTGGCCTTTTTAGCTGCCGTATCACTCTGTTGACTCAAATTCAACTTGTGGTCTGCTAGGACTCCTTAGCTCCCTTTCACATGTAGTCTCATTCAGCCAGGTGCCCCCCCCCATCCTATATCTATGCATTTCATTTTTTTTCCCCTAAGTGCAGTACTTTATATTTCTCTGTGTTGGAATTCATTTTTGTTATCATTGGCCCAGCTTTCTAATCCTGAGTTTTGATCCTGTCTTATGGGGTATTAGCTGTTCCTCCTGATTTGGTGACATCTGCAAATTTGATAAGCATGCCCCTTATTCTTTCATCTGAATCATTGATAAAGATGTTGAATAGCACTGGGCCCAGGACAGAACACTGTGACACCCCACTAGTCACTTCTTTCCATGATGAAGAGGAGCCATTGCTGAGCAACCTTTGGGTTCAGCCAGTCAAACTGTTACAAATCCATTTAACAATTGCATTGTCTAACCCACATTTTATTAGCTCGTTTACAAGACGATAATTGTTAGGGTCCTCTTTTGTCCTCCTTTTTGAAGATGGGGACAACGTTTGCCCCTCTCCTGTCTTCTGGGATGTCTCTTGATTTCCAGGAGTACTCAAAGACTATTGCCAATGGCTCTGAGACTGTATTTGCCAGTTCTTTTAATACCCTTGGGTGTAGTTCATCTGGTCCTGGAGACTTAAATTCATTTAGATTAACCAGGAATTCCTGTACTGCCTCTTTACTTATTTTGTGCTGCATTTCCCCTATTGTGTCCTCTGCTCCATTTTCAGCAAGTTGAACACCCATTTCCTTTTGTGGGAAGACTAAGGCAAAAAGTCTGTTGAGTAATTCTGCCTTTTCTCTGTCCCCTGTTAGCATTTCACCATCATCTCCATGTAGTGGTCCTACCATTTGCTTCTTCTTCTTTTTGCTGCAAAGATACCCTTTTTATTGTTCTTAACCTGTCTAGCAAGCATGAGCTCATTCTGTGCGTTAGCTTTACTGTCTTTACTCCTACACATCCTCACTATTTGTTTGAATTCTTCTTTGGTGATTTTTCCCGTTTTCCATTTCTTATACATGCCCCATTTAAACCTTAGCTCCATTGAAAGTTCTTTAGTCATCCATCCTGGTTTCTTGAGACACCTCCCATTTTTCTTCCTCCTTAGAACAGTTTGAAATTGTTCAATCAGTATTTTCCTTTTGAGAAACTCCCATCCATCCTGAACTCCCTTCTCTTTTAGTATTTCTCACCCTGGGATCACCCTCAGTTTTTCCCTAAATTTACTGAAATCTGCTTTCCAAAATCTAGAATGTGTGTCTGACTATGCCTGGCTTCGCCTTTCCACTGTATAACAAATTCCAGGAGAACATGATCACTCCCACCTAAGGATCCCACCACTTATATCCAATTAACTAGGCCATCTCTGTTGTTTAAGATGAGATCTAAAATAGCTGACTCCCTTGTTGCCTCTTCCACCTTTTGGACAATGAAATTCTTTTGCATAGTCTCAAATGTACTTTACATACTATCATCTTCCTTTGGATGTGACCTTAATTTGTTGATTAGAATTTCTTATGTTTAGTGAAGTAGTTTGCTAAATACCTGCTGCATGGTTATTAAAGAGGCAGAGGACTCGTTTCCTTTTACATGCTGGAAGGTATTTGTGGATGTCATGTGCACCTCTTTCAGTAGCATCCAAGTAGATGATTTCTGAGTGGATATTTGCTTAGTGCAGATGCAGGCTGCTGGCATAAGCAAGGATGACAATTCACTTGGTAACCATGAATGTCCATGGTTCTCATTACTGTATCTACAACCACCACCTGCTAAACAAAGAGTGGATCACCCTTTTTTCTCCATGCAAAATCCAGCAGAAGAAAATTAACTTCTTGATGTTAATTTATAATACATTAGTTTCTGTGCAACCCTCTGTATTTTTATAGTTTGTTTGTTTGCTAGCTTGCTTTTGTGGGTTTTTCGGGCTATGTGGCCATGTTCTAGAAGAGTTTATTCCTGATGTTTCGCCGGCATCTGTGGCTGGCATCAAGATGCCAGCCACAGATGCCGGCAAAACATCAGGAATAAACTCTTCTAGAACATGGCCACATAGCCCGAAAAACCCACAAAAAAACTATGGATGCTGGCCATGAAAGCCTTCAACATCTGTATTTTGTAAAACCTCTCCAATTCTACAGGGTTTGTATGGTCCAGCAATAACCCTATTCAGGATTATTTTTGGTTGTGCTGGCAAACCAGGGGTCCCATTATGCTATTGTATCTTCTCCAGTAATCCATAATATACCTGGGACCAGGATCAGATTGAGATAAGGGATCCTTAACCACACAGAGAAGTGATGATTACAGTAACTTTTGGATATTTGTGAGATATGAATATAAGGAAAACCTCATACAAACAACTTTACTTTCATACAAGGCTTTTCCTCTTGTCACCACTGAAAGAATCAATAATGGGTCACCTATCTTTAAGAAAAGGGTAACATTACCATATCAAAAAGTGGTAGAAGTGACAAAAAAAATGGATGTGCATGCACATCAGTCATGTACCTGAGTATTCTCTGCAGATTCTCTGCATACTACTGAAAATGTTGCTTTTCAAGCCTTGTATTACATGCCCCGTTAGAACAGATTCTCAATCTAAATGTAACTCATGCATGGAACCTTCATTTATAAACATTGGTTATTCTATATAATGGCCACCTATGCATATTAATCTGTCCGCTGATTCCATATGTGTACATTGGACTTAAACAATTGGTAATATGACCTTATTCATTGCTAAAAAAGAACAGTCGTATCTGGTGCTATGTGTCTGCTTTATGTTTTCAATCTTTGATCTGTTATCTATAATATTTAAACCTTTCATGGACAGGAGGCCTATATGTTAAAGAGCACCTCCCCATGTATGAAAGACATGCCTATAAAATATTTCTCCAGACTGGTACATAAGTTTACACAAAAGGCTTCTAGGGATGTTTGTCTATCCCAAAGCAAGTTGAAATCCAATCTGGGGGAGTAAAATGTCAGAAAACCAAAGCAATGGGGTGGTGTCAGAAGAATTCTGCTTCCCTCTGCTGGTTTTATTTGAAAAATGCCATGGGACATGTTTATACCAATGTTTTAATGTTGGTTGGGACAGAGAGACCACCCTAGTGGTAACTTTACCTAATAGGCTTCCCACTCACAACTCTAATCTCTTTTTGTAAATATAAATAAGAAACTCTGAATGTTCACCTCTATCTGCTTCAGTTCATGTCTGGATCAATTTCCATGGGATATTCTTATGCCAATTTATTCATGAGATTCATTTTTTAAAGAGAAAAAACCCATAGAAGGCAAATGGTTGATATTTGGGACATTATTTATTGCTACACAGGTGATGATGCTTTTTGTTTTTTGTTTGTAGTCAACTCTTGTTTACATTTTGCACTGAAGAGTGCATCTGGGCTCTCTTAAGAATCAAGAACATTATTTCCACCATGATAAAAATAGGGTTGAATGGAACAAGGACTTATTACAAATGGTCCAATAAGTCATAATGTAATCCCAGGCTGCATCCACATTGCAAAAATAATCCAGTTTGAGACCAGTTTAACTGCAATGACTTGATGATATGGAATTCTGGGACTTGTAATTTGTTGTAGCATCAGAGTTCTCCAACAGAGATGGATAAATGTTTCACAAAACCACAAACCCCAGAGTTGCATAGCATTGAGCCACAACAGTTAAAACAGCATCAAACTGGATTATGTCCACAGTGTGGATCCAGCCCCACATGAGATTCCTCAATGGTGTCACCTACAGGTTTTTAAACGAACTGTAAGAGCCATCTGTTTGATGTTAAATTGAGAGAGACAGTATGGATTTTCTGCACGATGAATAGTTTGAAAACAGAAAGAATATAGTAAAGTATTTAGATAGTATATCAATACATGTGCTACTACTGCAAACTTTTAATTGTTTTGAACATACAATATCCAGGTTATCATCTTAATCTTTTCTTAGCTATTGATCAATTTCATTATGTTTTATGTTTGCTTTTGTAAGCCACTTTGAATGAAAGAAACAGGAGAAAATATTTAAAACAGATAAAGAAGTTAGCTGTAGCCCAACATGGGTTGTTTTTTTTTTTTACCATTTCATGCTGAATTTAGATGTGTGTGCAGAATAATCGGTTTCTTGCTCCAGCATTGTCCACAAATATGCCTACCTCTCAGCAACATTGATAGTTACATCTACAGTGCTTCCTATCCTATGGTGAATAGCTATTGAAGTCACAGTGTTAAAAATGGGCCTATTTTTCTCCTACATATTAACATAGGAAAGGAAAGTGCACTAAGTTATTTGAACACCATGATGAAAGGAATGAGATTTTCCTAGCACAAAGTCAATTTCTGGCAAGAGATATGGTGAGAATGTACAGTACAAAAAGGATTAACGGAGCAAAATAGCTTTTAATCTCTATCCGCTTTTCCTTCCCGCAGGGAATAATTGAAAACTCCTGCCAACCCAATCTGGCACACTAAATATAGTAATATGGCCCAGATTCTGTTTGCGTTACTTTTAAACTTGTTGGTAAGGCCCAATTAAGCTTCTTGTTTATAGTGGACTACTCAAAGCTAGCTGACTACTTTTCATTGCTTTGGGCAAATTTAATGTAGTCGGTCCTCTCTCACAAGTGCTGACTAATTATTTGTTTGTCTAAACAAAGGAGAGACATTATTAGAGAATACATATTTAACAAAAAATGGAAGTTCACCCCTACTATTCTTTGCTGTGTACTGGCCTGTTGTTAGCTGCAACTAGAGTAGGCTCATTGAAGCTGTGAGAGTTATTTGTGTGTATTGACTCACTATATAACAATTGATGTAGTTCCATGCTACATGGAACTAACCAACAGGTTAGTCCATGATTCAGAATCAAAATATCACCTGTTACTTGAAACAGAAAATAATGCTATAAATATTTGTTAATTAATGTTATATTTAATTGTTTTCTTTATAGAAATAGATATCTTGGGCTGTTGTCACACTACACAATTAATGCAGCTTGACACTGCTTTAACTGTCATGGTTCCATCCTACGGAATCCTGGGATTTGTAGTTTGTCATGGCATCTGAGTTCTGACAGGGAAGGCTAACTATTTCACAAAATTACAAATCCCAGAATTCCATAGCACTGAGTCATAGCAGATGCAGCTTAGGGATTTAATAGTGCAGTTTGACACTGCTTTAACTGTCATGGCTCAATACGATGGAATTCTGGGATTTGTAGTTTTGTTAGAGATCTCTGATGTCACAACAAACTACAAATCCCAGGATTCCATAGGATGGATCCATGACAGTTAAAGCAGTGTCAAGCTGCATAATTTCTGTAGTGCAGATTCAGCCATAGTTTCTTGAGGGAGGTGCAGTACCAACCCCCACCAATTTATCCTAGATGTTTGCACCAAACCACTTCTAATTTTTTTAAAAATGCAAAAACGCAGTAATAAGAGATATTTTTCATGACTCAGTCCTAAACATATTATGAGCTGTTAGGAAGGATGATCATTATCCTTTACAGAAGGCAGTCCTCTGTTTAAAGGACTATCAGAGGGTTTGAAAGGCTGAGTCCAAGTCCAATTTAAAGATTTAAAAAGGGAGAACATGGCTCTTGAAATTACCTATCAATACTTCACATGGACAGCCAACTGAAGAAGCAAATAGGCCACCTGTTCACTCCATGGTGAAATGTACTGCTATTCTGTTTAATTTATTGGATGTGGCTCTCTACAAATGCCCTAGAAAATGTGAATTTGATGTAAGTCTATGTCTAGTTAAGACTTTAGCAATGGGAAATCCTGAGATCACAGGTTTAAGTACACAATCACAGAACATAAGAAACTGCTTTTTACCAAGTCATACCATTGGACCCGTTGGACCAGGGTACAATTGACCCTGACTGGCAGTGGACAACATTTTTTCCACCTACACTTGAAGATGCCAGGAACTGAACTTATGACATTCTGTATGCAAAGTATGGCCTCTGCCATTGAGTTACAGTCCTGTCCCCAACTGTTTGAATACAAATGTCATGATAAAAGCTTTGGAAATATCCCTCTTGTGCAAGATGTCAAACATAGAAACAACAGGAGACATTTGTTTTTTTTTTTTTTTTTAAAAAATACCTATTAGTATTTGGAAGCATTTCCCTAGTCTTCATTTTCTCCTAGGTTACATCCAGAAATATTCCAGTTTGACAGCACTTTAGCTACCATTGCTCAATTCCTTTGGAATTGTGGGAATTGTATTTTGCTGTGGCACCAGAACTTTCTGATAGAGGAGGCTAAATGCCTCACAGAACTACAATTTCCAGAATTCCATAGCATTGAGCCATAACAGTTAAAGTGGTTTCAAACTGGATTATTTCTGCATTGCAGATGCAGCCCTAGTCAGAGATCCTCCATTCATAACTGGGCTTACAGTAATTTATGATATTTTTAAGTATTCATTATATAAATTTAATAATCATTTTAATATCCTTGAATCTATTGGACAAAGGATAGTATGAAAATATTTTAAATGAATAAACATGTTTCTCTTGCAAAAAAAAAAACAACCATATATTCTGGGGTGCTGAATGATATCAAATCTGGCATCTAGTTGCACCCTGTTAAGATTTGTCTATTGCCCCTTTTAGGTGTATATTTAAATTCAGCTTTCACATAGACATTGAAAAGATGATAACAGATTCACTAATCTTTCATACATTAGTACACACAGATTCATTTCAAGAGAAGTGTATGACAGCCGTTGACTTATTTTATATTCCATTAAAGCAATTTGTCTGAAAAGCAACAGTTTAGAACTGACATAAACCTGAGGGCTATGTGTAGAAGGGCAAAATAAGGAAAGTGGGAAAACAGGTTATGGCATAAAGTAACAAAGTGAATTTCATTTATGCTACAAAATTCTGAATTTTGTTAAATGCTGTTATAAACTTCTCAACTATAACATCAAATGATCAGTTAAACAGGGATGGGGAAATCTCTATCACTGGTATAGATTAAATTAATACTTCATATGAATCTGCACTGCAAATTCTGATGTTGGAATCTGTTTAATATTTAGTGTCTGACTTTAAATCTGGTTTTACATATACTGGTATCTGATATTTGACATTTGACAACTTTGACATTCAAAAGAGATCCCTGCTTTTACATAGAAATGAGATAGATATAAACAGAAATAAAGTGTAAGAAACAGAAAAATTATTTCTGTACTTTTCTCATCAGTGGTTCCAATAAGATTTCTTCAGTTGTCTCAGCCTCAGTGAACTGACTCCTCCATAGCAAACACTCTTTCCATGAAGATGCCAGCCACAGATGCTGGCGAAACGTAAGGAAGAAACTCTTCTAGAACATGGCCACCTAGCCCCAAAAACCCACAAAAAAGAATGGATGCCAGCCATGAAAGCCTTCGGCTCTTTCCATGTCTTTCATCACTAGACAGATACCACTTTCCTAAGAGGCTGACTGAGTAAGCTTCATTTTCAATGTTAAAGTTATACCCAAAAATGAAGTGATAAAAGGTATGCAACTTTATCTTCATTGCAACATTGGATAAAGAGAATGAGCCTCTACAAATCCAGGATTAAAAACATTATCTGTTCTAATACAATAGGCTCTATCTAACATTTGTGTCCAAGAGCCAGTGTGGTGTAGTGGTCTGAATGTTGGACAAATTCTCAAGACTAGGATTCAGTCATCTTGACCATGAATACTTATTTCCCCACACTGCTTTTACGGCTCAGGTGTTTCACCCAAAGAAAGTTGTGGAGGAGGTCTAGGAGAAACCAGCTGCCTCACCATATCCAGCATTAGGTTATTCCCCCCCCCCCCTTTGTTGAATTTTTCAATAAACAGGTTTAAATAGGTAACAGTTTAAATAAAGTTGCTTTTATTTTATCCCAGATTCTGTGTGTGGTCTTGTTATTTCATGGGTTGGTTATTAAACCCACTGGTGACCATGGGCAAATCACACTCTCTCAGCCTCAGGGGAAGGCAATGACAAACCTGCTCTGAAATCTTGCCAAGAAAACCCCTTAGGGTTGCCATAAATCAGAAAAGACTTGAAGGCACACAACAAACATTTGTTTCCAAGGATGGCAGCACTTCCTCAAGTTCCACTCAGAATATTTTGGCATGTGAATAAGGTAAAGAGAATGTGTGAAGGTAAGAGGAAGAGGATAAAGAGGACAGCAGGAAGGAAAAGAAAAGGGGAGATAAAGGAAGGACAAAGAGAGAAGGTTAGAAAGGAGGAAGAAGGGAAGAAGGATCACAGAGGAATGGTGAGGAAGAGAAAGATAATGTGAAAGAAGGATAAAGAAAGTAGGAGAAAAGAAGTTGGCTTAAGAAGGAAGTAAGGAAACAAAGAAGAAGGGAAATGGTAGGGAGAAGGATTAAAAGAAAGAGAGAGAAAGAGAAAAGGTAAACTGAGGGAAATAAAAACAGGAACATAAGAGAAAATAACTTACGTAAGTTTTTTGCTGATTGAAGAGTAATTGCAAATTGTAAAAATGAAAATGTAAATGGAGATGGGAGAAAGTGAATGAAGAAAAGAAGAAGACAAGAAGATAAGAAAAGAAAACAGAAAGAATCAACACATTTGTTGTAAAATAGAAAACAAAGAAAGATGATGTAAAGAAATTGATATGTAATACAGAAAAGTATGATATGGTGGAAACTATGGATGGCTTTTTGCTGAATAAAGTTTTTTTAAAAAAGAATATTCTGGCTGACAAGTGAAGGGAAATTTTTATGGATCTCACCTTCCCTTGAATCTGACACTATTTACATGGACAATCCTTTGTAGCCGACTTAGAGGAGTGCAGAGAGCTGCACAAGGAGAGGTACATGGTGAAAACTGCCTTTTCCCAACTGCTACCAGCATAAGTGATCCATTTGATCAAAACCATCTGTGCCAGGAAAGATTGGGTCCATTTGTGGAAGGGAAGATCTAGATTCAAACCATACTGTAGCTTCTAGGACATCTTGTTCCTATTTGCCATCACACTGGCTATAACCTATACCAACCTACTGAATGAGTGACCTCCAAGGGTCCTTGTTTTAACAGCCCTCTCAGGTCTTGCAAACTCATTGCTGTGGTTTTCTTGATTCAATCAATCTATCACTAATTATAATCTTGTCCTACCATTTTCAACTTTACTGAGCATTATCTTCTTTTGTAATAGGTCATATTGTCTCATGTCAACAAAGTACATTGGTCTCAGTTTATTATAATACATTATAATAAAATGGAAACTGCCCCCATTATTTATTACACATAGTTCAGTTAGTATCTTTTTTTACTTCTAGTGAGAATTCAGACTTGATTTGCTCAAGGATATCTTAAATAAGATTATTACTATTCAGAAACAAATCAGATGGTAACCCTGATGCTAAATCTGTTCTCTTTTCAGCAGTTTTATAGTTGCATTAGAATATCAGACCCAAAAACACAGAATGCAACTAGTTCCAGCAATACGCTAGGCACATTGCACACCAGGAAAGCTTTCTGACTTTACCAAGGAGATGACGCAGTTATAGAAACAAACTTCCAAGCCAATGTGGAGCAATCCTGAAATGCAACCATAAACGAAGAGTGGTCAAAGTACAGTCCTCACACCACATTCAGCCCCTTACCAAGCCCTTCAATGAGACTCCCTCATCAGATTAGACATAAACAAACAAACAAACAAGCAAGCAAGCAAACAAACAAACAGTTTTCAGTTCTCGGTAGTTATTATGCTAAAACAAGGTGCAAAGTTTTCCTTTTTGTGACCCAACCCCTACAAAATGAAAATCTAACTACTTCTGAGTGCATGTATGGACCACAGTGGGTCCTGAAGTTGAAAACTGCCCTGATAGGTAGATTCCTGTCATAGACATGTTATGATGGTCCAAATTAAACTCTTTTCAGATGATCAGCTCTGCATGTGAATGGGAAGAATGGGGACTGAAAGTACTATCTCCATTCCTGATCTTGATTTATTCATCTGAAGGTCTGAAAAGAGTCTGTTCATATAATTTTATTTTGTAAATGCAGAACACAGGAATGCCAGGTTCCAGAGGGAGTGGCAGACATGTATGCATAAACTTCATATAAACATATGGCAGTCAGAAGCAAAAACAGCATATGATTCTATAAGAGCCTTCCCCATCTCCATATGTTAAACAGATGGTCTGAATAGGACTTGAGAGACTGTACATCACTAAAGACTATACAGATTTAACCACCTTTATTATTTGAAATCTGAGTTTCAATATTTGACAACTTTCTAAGAAATTGTTATGGTTTTAATTTCACTCATTGGACAGTTTAAATAACATTCTAAAGAAACATTTATCAATGAGACACATCTTATTGTTTCCAGATTTAGCATAAGAACTTAAGAGGAGCCATGGCATGCTCACCACCAGGACTGAGTACAGTCAGCCCTGAATATTCACCGATTCTTTATCCATGGATTCAACTATCCACAGCTTGAAAATATTCCAAAAATATATACATTCCTAAAAAACAAACCTTGATTTCCCTATTTCATATATTCTTCTATGCTATCGTATTTAATAGTACTTGAGCATCTATGTATTTTGGTATCCATGGGGATCCTGGAACCAAAAACCAGTAGATACCAAGGACCCACTGTACAACTACTTCTGGAATGCTATCTCAGCCTTTGATCCATTGTCAGTGTAATCATATAATTTTTTACACCACATAATTCTAAATACTGTTGCTACACTCTTGGTGCCAGTTTATCTCATTTAGTATATTATGTTTATTTCATCTGAAGAGGAAAAACTCAAGTGGTCCACTCAGCGAGGCCCTATGTAATCACTGGTAGATTCCATAACAACATAAATAAGCTGTGAAGTAAATACACTACCTTAACTCCTGTTGGTAGTTATTAAATTAAAGTAGAAACATTGAATCAATGGGATTTACATAGGTGCTGACTGATTGTACAACAATAGATTTGATTCAAGTACCTAAAGTATTTAGGCCATAATCTTTACATAAATCCTCGTTATATATTTGTACAGTGTTCTGCCGATCTATCCTCACTGAATTAGAATTATTTATTTTTTATTGTGTTATTTATCTATTTCCCACACTGCCATGTCATTGTGGTGTATGAGTAGTATATTAGGGATTATCTCAATTTATATTCAGAATGAATAGTGTCATGTAGGTTCAGCTAAGACAGTGTGAGTGACCCAAAGCTATTCAGTGAGTCTCAGTTTTTTTCTGAGAATCTGTGTTCACTCTGATGGCACACTTTCAGTTAGTATAACTGAAGGAGAGTGTTCTACAACATCCCCTCAAATCTGCCCAAGCATGTTGGTGGTATGGTGGTGTTTTGTACATTGCATGCAAGAGGAGGGAAAGTCTTCTTGTCTGATGCTTATATTGCTTATAAGAAGTTGAATTTTACTCAAGCAATCTAATCACCTCCTTACCATAGCTAATACACTAATTAAAACATAAACTGCCTTAAACCAGGCATTTGACCACTGAACCCTATATTTTAGATACATTTAAGGCATGGGTTTGTCCCATCATTTCCTTCATGGTCCTTTTGTCTTGGAACCTTCAGAATGGAGGTTCAGTGAGCTTTCTTCTATCCCCAGATATGGTCCTTCCTCCCCAACTTAGTAGAAGTTCCATCAATATCAGTAGAACTCTTTTCCAAATGTGAAAACATCAAAGTTGATCATGATTCAATTTGGCACTGATTTTTTTTGAGTAAACATAAACTGGAGTAAATAATTGTATTCTCAAAAGAATAATTAATTATTGGATATAGAGTCATTCAGTCAGGATCAGAAAATAATAGTCTGTGAACCAAAACTGCTACTAAAAGCCTGAACACAGTCAGTCTTATGAAAGTCCATGGAAATCAATGGCACTTACTTATGCATCACTTATTTTATACAAGATGGCAGCCAGTGTGAATATAAAATACCCCCTGTTAGACATTCACAGAAGTGTAACAGACCAACAATAATTCATGGAAAGTGTTTAACAAATAATTCAAAACAACAAGTTAGAATAATTTTAGCTGATTATTTATGCATACAAAAAGAGAGCTATAAATTATTCAGCATGAACTATCTGATCAGTTCTAAATGCAAGGATGGCTGAAAATGCTAATTTTTATTGTCTCTACCATTGCTGAATGAACCTGAATTTGAGGGCACAGATGTGTAGAAAAAGCAAGATAGTACTATTATGTTTCATTGTTTATTTCTTTTAAAAGTGTGTGTGCAGAGAGAATAAAATCCTTCCATCTAATATACCAAAAACAAAAGTACATTAGCAGGTCTCTCGCTATGACTAGAGAGGTTGCACTATCACTTGTGCCCTGGAGATTACATGAGCCCACTTTTAAAAAAAGAAATAAAACAAAGCTGTGTGGGCCATGAGCAAAATTCAAAAACATGGTTGGATAATACATTCTAAAAAGTGTGCTTTCAAACCCTTTAGGACACTTCATTAAGTTGCATACCAGAAGATGAACAGAAAAATTCCCAAATCATCCTGTAAAGCTATTGAAGACAGAAGATCTCAAATTAATTTGAGGAGTCTGCTTGAAAGTTTCATCTAGAAAATTTGAAAATAATAGCAAATGGCAAATTAGAAGTAGCTGAAAATACAGGTAGTTTCTAATTTGTTAGAATGTGCTTTGGAGATTCAAATTTTCTATCTTGACCTTGAAAATTCAGCTTCTGATTTGACCATTTTCCCACCAACCAAATTAATCAGAGTGTGAATACAAATAACCTGTTCCCATTGTAGTGGGCTTATCTAAATTTTGGTGATTTTGCAATCCCTGTACATAACTTCCATAGGAATGTAATTACTAATGATAATTTCCATGTGGTTAGTAATATAAGAAGTGCTGTGCTGGATTAGGCTAAAGATTGTGGAATCATGGGCACTGAGAGACACACTCTCTGCAATGTTGAAGATAATACATAGTCATCCATTGATAAACTTATCCTATATTGCCTTCACCCTACCCCCAAATTTAGGGATGCCTAGATGGGCCAGGTTCTACTTGCCATGTTACAATTTTTTAAACCCAACATCATCTCATCAAAATTATGAAGAAATGTCAATGTTGGTAAGTTCTTATAAAAACCATTCTAATTAAATTCGCACAACATGCACTGGGAAAATTCAAGAGGCACAGTGTTTCCCAGCATAGAAAATATTGTGGTGTACTGTCTGCTATACAGCTATTAAAAATTAAGAGGAAAAAAGTTGAGGCAATTCAACGTCACAAACTTGGTTGGATACAGAGGGATTCAAAACCATAATTTAATAGTTATGCAGCCAAGTGCATCTTGTGTTGATGAATCCCATTCAGCTTCATTGGTTTACTTAGGTCAATATCAATTCTGTATTATAAGATGAGGAAACACTATTCCGTTTTCCATCCACTACTGTACCTATCTACCTACCAGCAGTGGTGGACAAAGTACAACCTGATTTTTTCAGCCTTTGATCCCTTCAGATTCCACAGACTGCCCATTTACTGTCATAAGAAATCTAAATTTTCTGTTCTAGAAGCTTCTTAAACTGTTTGCAGGGCTTTCCTGCACTACTTAATATTGCTAGTTAACACTGAGGAACAATATGGATCCTGCATTTATATTAACTTCACTCTTTCACTCTTCAGAGGCAATGTTTGAATGGCCTAGAAATGGCAGAAAACCTACAATATCCAGAGATACTGTGTGGCATCTCACTGTTCACCGGAGTGTTCCCTGGGCACTCTGGAGTGATGCCATGTGGCTGTCTACATAAATGTCCTGCTGTGCCACCTGACACACTACCACCACTGGTCTGAGTCATTCCTTCTGAAGTCAAAAACAAGGCATCCAGCATTGATCACATGGCTGGACACCTCACTGTGACAGCAAGTGGCACAGCAGGATGCTGTGTAAATAGCTGCCTTGAATTTCTTCAGAGTGCTCTGGATTTTTCTGGGTGATCCAAAACAATTAGTGAGGATTTTTAACCAGATTAAGGCAGGAATTGCTTGGATTTAATTTGGAACTGGCCTTCCCACCTGAAACCAGTCTGCACTCACATTGGGCCTTTGCCCTGTCTTCTGTAGACAAGATGACACAAAGAGCACGGGGGGGGGGGGGGCTGATGTAAATGGCCCATGCAGACATGACTGGTCTCCAATTTGAGCCCTATCCTCCTATGTCATTTTTGAATGGCAGTTACCTTTGAGAATGACCATGAAAACAGTCTTGGATTAATTTTATATATCTTAAAACAATTTCCTTCTGAATAAAAAAAACATAAATTCATCACAGAATTATGGTAGAAGCCTTCCTTGTATATAACACTACTGGGATTTATTTCTATACCTGAAGGAGATATACATTTAAAACTATTATGTATTTCTTCTTTAGCAAAGAAACAAGAACTGCATGAAATAATGGAATATTATTATGCTTGTCATGTCAGAACACTGCAGAACTATTCAGAATGATGCAAAAAGCATATTATGTGGCATTGTAACATCTGGCCTCCCCTGATATTCTGATTTGCCAAACACCATTTGCTTGAATACAAAATCTCAGACAGCAATCTGTAGCCTTAGAAACACCCATTCACACTCAAATCTCAGAGGAAGGATCCTTTCAAAATGAGGGTCTGTTATTTCAGGTGTAAACCCCTTTCTCTCAACCCTGTCAATTCTCTGGGCAACTACAAATTTGATCCAGGATAATGGAATTTAATTTAAAGGATAATAGAAATATAGAATGCAGTGATAGATGGAAGAATGGTGATATTGTCTCCTTTAAGAAAACTGTTTGATGTAGGACTCCTCTAAACTCTGAAAAGATTAAACTAAATGTTCCAAGGTGCCCTTTCTTTCATTTCACACAATCCACTTATTACATAATGCAGACTAATGATAAGGAATCTCTGATCCAAATTTCTTAGGACTTGAAAGCTATATTAACAATCAGATAAGGAAAGGTGAAGCCTAATATATTAATCTTCAGCTTGCTTGATCCAAATAAAGAGATATCAAATGGGGCAGGGGGAGAAGTCAAAAAGGTGGAATTGCAGCACTGATGAGTTTAGAGACAACCTAAGGGGGAAGTGGGAAAAGAGTGGATTTCTTTTCACACTAGCATACCATCTTATACAATGTAGCTAACTGGTCTTCCTGGAAGGAATCTGTATTTTTAAAAGCAGGTGGACTTTTAAAAAAACATGTTCTTAACATGAAGGGAAAGGCTTCACTTCCAGCTCCCTATCTGCAGTTCAGATGTAAAAGACAAACAAGCTAGCAAAAATGATGCCATTGGTAATCATAGCCTAAATATGTCTGAATGTCTCTTTTTAGGGAAACTTGCCTGAAAGATCTAAAAGGCTTCAATAGTATAAATAAGAACATAAGAGGAGCCATGTATGGTCAGACGGAAGGCCCATCTAGACCCATATCCCATAACTTTTCCAGTGTTATTTTGCAGATACTGGCATTCAGTGGCATGTTTCTCCCAAACCTGAAAGTAGCATACAGTCATCACTGCTCTCTGAGAAAGCAGAAGGTGAGCTATACTTGGAGGATCATCCTTGACTCTCTAACTGTTTTTTTTTAAAGGCTTGTGTTTTTGTTGTTGTCTGTGTGGTCTCCCTGAGGCCAACAGGCATTTTGCATGAGAGCCATGGAAGAGACAGCATAAGGCTAGCTTGTCTCTAGTGTGTTAAACCTTCTGAACCCCAGATAATATTTTGGGAAAGTTTGTTAAAACTGTTGTGTCAGTTGAGCTAAGGCTCTTTGTGTGAACTGGGTGGAGGCTTATTTGTGTGTTGATTAGTATTCTATTGTGTTTTGCTGAGCTTGTGACTGTTGTGTTAAGGCTGATTTTATGAGAAGTAAAGGCTTGCTTGTGTGCTTGTTAATGTTCTAGTGGTGTGTGTGTGTGTGTGTGTGTGTGTGTGTGTGTGTGTAGGCCAAAGTCCTCTGCCTGAGCACATGGTCTCAGGTTGGTGAGGCAACTGCTGAGAGAAAGTGAATCCAAGAAGTCAAGAACTGAATGGGCTAGATATCATCCAGACTGTTCACACAAGACTTGGTCATTGGGCCCTGCACTGACTGGACTCCCCATTGAGATGACAAAAGGAGATTGGGCCAGTGTCATCCATTTCTGAAAAACAGAAAATATGAGTAAGACATGTGTTTTTGAATGATAATCAGTTGTAATCACAAAAGTATGGATTTCTGAACTGAGTTCCAAATTCAGACCTGACACACTCAGGGAGGTTCTGGGGGTTATTCTTTATAACATCTCACTGAATTGGACTCCAAGGTGATTCTTCTAATTATTCAACATCTCTCTAACTCTTTCAGTGGGCAAGGCCTTTTTTAAAATCACAATAAATGTGATAAAACTTTTGCAATGTATACGATATTGCTCCAAGGAGAGATGGGATGGTGTATTTCTAACAACAGTTTTTTCAGCACCTCAGTACACTACATGTCTCAGGTAGACAGTTAAAATTGATACATTTTATTTACTGCAGATAGAGACCTGTATTCTGGCTCTCTAACCTAACTCTCGGTACCTTATTATAGCCAATCCTTTGACTTATTCCTGGCAAGAAGAGGATGAAGATAAATACAGTAGGCACCTTGGACGGTTTTCAGTTTGCTTGTTATTTGCAAAATTATAGAAATGTCACAACAAGTTTTTGAAACAATATAAATCTGAACTAGCTAGAAACAACACACAAAATAGAATAGATGTCAGGATCATAATCCCAACTGCTGAAGAAGATTTTTCCAGCCAATATAAGCAGGTGAAAACAGATGTTGTTAGCACAGCAGCTTCTAGCATCAAACACAAAGGTCCAAGCCTGATACAAGAGCACAGCTGTTGCCCTTGTTCCATTGCTTGGGAGGGACCTGACCAAATGTCAGTTAGGAATGCTTCTGAAATGTTCTCCATTTCATTTCTTCCCTAGACATACAGTTCCAAATGACTTGGATTCATTTTTAGAGTACAACCAGTGTATTATTAGTTTTGCATTATTCTGTGTGTTTGAGTGGGTGTGTTTGGGGAGGGTGGGTGAAGGAAGCAGGCAGCCGAGTGACAGAGAACATGCTTTGCATGGAAAAAGAGCTAGATTAAAAATTCAGTACCTCCAGTAGGTATAGAAAAGACTTCATTGAATACATATTCCTTTATCACCATGTTTCATTCTTTTCTGTAGAGCACTTTGGATTATACGTGGTTGACATGAAGGGATTTTTTTGGGAGGGAAGGATTCCATTATTTATGCACCCCTGTTTTTTTCCTTCTAATGTTCTCTTCTCTCTGACCCTCTGGAAAAAGAAATAGGTACACCAATTATATGCCTGGTATATTTTTTCCTCAATCCAAGAAAATGTCAGGAATGTGCTGGTGGATCAGCGATCTCTTCCAGTTTGTCCTCCTTTTCTCTCTAGGTGGAACTTCCTTCCTCTCTATCCAAAAAATTCACAAAACAATATCACAAAATGGCTGCAAGAAGCCCTCCCAGGGAACATAGGATTATATCTGTTGAGGCGAGATAGCCAATGGGTTTGTGTTGCTTTGGTTTGTTCTATCTTTCTGCTTAAATCTAACCACATATGAGGCAAAGCAGCATACAGAAAGATTCACATGGAGGGGTGGGCAGGCTTTATATTGCCTCAAAGTCCATCTCTCCCCTGGCACAGTGTCCCAGCTTTGCACCAAATGCATATGGTTCTCGTCTCTTCTCATGGAGGCCATAAAATGTAGCCCCTCTCCAGCACCACCACATGTTGCTGGGGTCCAGGTCCCTATTCTAAAACAAGGGTGAATTGCTTCTGTTTGTAGTAGATCAAACTCTGCACAGCCTTCCAGATCCGCAGACACATTTATCTTCCTGGATATATGTAACAATCTTTCTTCCTATATGATGAGGCAACAAACTTTCAAATCTCTGGCCTCAAATATATAGTTGGTAGCGTGTTCAAAAACTGATCACTTAGGCCAAGCAGATTGACTTTAAATCAACAAAATAAGTTTATTGTATAAACAAAACAGAATAAAAGATTGTCGATAATAAACAGTTGTAAACTTGTTTCTCAATCAATCAATTGTAGAGGTTTCTAGCAACTCTTATTTCAGATTCCACCCTTTTCCCAATCTTTAGACCTTTCCTTGGTCTAAAAGATTAGATTTACTCTTTTAACACCCTGTCCCCTCAGGGACTTCAAGACTATAGCCCTCCTTGGGACCAGTCTTTTCCCAACCTCACTCAACCAACCCCCTCCAACTTCCAACCTCAACTTCTAACCACCTTCTCAACTGCCTCTGAATCTTTTATAGCCCCAGCCGGCCTCTGATTGGTTCAGAATCTCTGGCTCCTGATTGGCTGACTCAAGATTTCGAGCACCACAATATACTTCCAGGAATATCCATTTAATTTTAGCCTAGGAAGAGAAAATGTAGCCTATGACTTGGAAGGCTAGTGGGGTGATAAACCAATCCAACCTGAAAATTTCTTACAAATTTATCCATTAACACCACAAAGCAGTTTCAAGATCAGTTCCTCATATGCACACCTTTCATATGTTTTCAGGAATATGGAGTGGAGGGATAGAAAATTTCATCCCATCATTGTAATGGTTCTTGCAGGAATGGAGACGTAACAATTGGTCAGCTGCTCCATTTGTACTAAAGAAACAGATAATATGATCATCCCAAGTCTTTTGTATCAGCACAGCTTCACACCTTGATTTTGTGTTTCCTAGGTTGAGACTATAACTGTTCAAAGCCAGCAGTCAATGTTATCTACCTTGACAATTGATTCAGATTGATTTAGTCCATGTTGTTAGTCTTGAATGCTGATTCAAACAGCAGATTTTTATTATTTAAAAAGAGAGAGTGTGTCTGTCTGTGTAGTCTGTACTTCAGGAGACAGTAAACAGTTAGTATATTATACCTGAGTACAACGTACATTCCATAGCATTATGTAGTACAATTCTTGCTGCAAAGCTCTGCTCTGTTTCCTTTTTACCCTCATGGCCCTTGAACCATGAATAGATTGCAAGCCTGTCGGATTAGCTGCCTTCTCCTCCAGCCTATCACCTCTGCCACTGGAAAACATGAATATTTATGTTTTATTTTGTTTTAAGGAAACTCATGGCTGCAAAGTTTGAAAACATTTGCAAATCTGGGGAGAAAGAACTTTAAACTATGTAGCAGAACTTGCAGGGGAAAGTTGAAGTCAGTGAACTAATGGAAAAGAGTAGGTATCATTCACATCAACAGGGCAGCTGAAAGAACAATCATACTTCTGCTTCAGTAACTCCAAAACTTATGTGGCACTATGTTAGTGATTGGATTTCCCCCCAGGGATGGGCAAAGAGACAAAATCTGACAGTTCAAAGCTGTCTATTTTTCTAACACCTTGATTTCTCCATTGCTTCTGGGCCTAAAGGCTTTATCCTCTGCCAGCACTACCTACACCACTGCACTTATGCACCAATAAGGCTACAATCATTGTTTGCAGTCTCTTTCTGATGCTGTTGAGGTTAGTGATGGACAAAACAACTACAATCTATCCATGTACATTTCAGCAGGTCAGATGCTCTTATCTGTTCTGTCAGCCACAGAAAGCTTTCAAGATCTGAGGAGGAAAATAATGTGCAAAATAAAATGCACTTTTCAGCAAAGTACACTAATAAGGAGCTAATTATGTACATTTTATATGCAAAAATATGCTTTTCTATCCATTTTTTTTTTACATTTCTGTTGATTCCCATCACTTTCAAATGCCACACAAGGTTTTCCATAGGCAGAGAAAGAGAGAGAGAGAGAGAGAGAGAGACTTCCATAGATTTATAGATTTCAAGAGTAGTGGATTTTCCTGTCCGGCTACAGATTTTGTTGAGACAAAACAGTCCAGCATTGTGAGGATGCCATCTCTTCAGAACAGGAAACATTGCACTCCAGCGGATTCCATGGTGGATTTCACTGAAAGTCATAGTTGTGATCCTAAAATAGTAAAAAAGAGTTAAGGATTAAGATACTGTTGTTGTTGTTGTTGTTGCTACTGAAAAATAAATCCCTCTAGATAAGAAGTATAAACAATCTCAGAGAAATTGAATTCTTACATGCTGCAGAACACAGTTCAGCTATATAATGCTTAAGTTTCTTTCCACTGCTATGCCCATCTCTCTTTATTCCTACCTAGGGAAATTACCTTTTCAAAGGATAAGACAGTAAATCTCTAAATCTCCATATTTACTCAAGTCCTTTGCCTCTTCAGGGCAGAGGCTGCCAGGCCTATGGATTTACACTGTTTTTATGATAATGATTTCCTCCAAGGGCTAACTCAAGATGAAAAGACAAATTAATTTATCCACTTTTATCTGCCCACTAAAGTTTATACTATGTTCCAGGAACTAAATTCAGAGCACCCATATTGTATGATTCAACTTCAGTGATTAAAATTTGAAATTAATGAAATGTGACATTCTTGAACCAGGGCAATGCCTTGAAAAGGGAATTTTGAGCTTCTGATATGAATTCCATCCTTCTTAGTCCTTTGAAAAGAGTAGATTGAGATACACCATATCCACTGGCTATGTTAGGATTTAAAAATACTTTATTTCTATATACAGATATAAAATAGCTTATGGTTGGATTAAGATCAGATGCAGTGATCTCCTGATACTTCTAGAGGAGGTAGACACAGATGGTCACTGAATGTTTGGGAAGAAGTTAAGATCTTTGAAACCAGTCTACAAGAGCCCATTTTGCTGAAGGCATTGGGACGAAGATTTACCAAAGAATTATATGCTGACCTTTGAAGAGTTGCCCCTTTTAATTCATTAAACAGACTGGTAATGTCCCAAGCAACTCCCTAATCTTTTGTGGTCCTCTGCATACAGTCTTTCTGAAGCCTGAAGAAGATATTGTCAATTTTCCTTTTTGTCTAGGCACTTACACTTTCTAAATACTTTTGTCCCAAATGAGAACATATCCCTTCAGAATTACAGGAGGCTCCAGAATCAGTCTGAAACTTATTTGAATTATTAGTGGCAGCTAGTGCAAGCTATTGGCTTTTATGTCAATGGATCAGTGAATCTGCTTCGTGTTTTAGGATATATTTTAGGTTACATCTGCACTGCAGAAATAATACAATTTGACATTGCTTTAACTGCCATGGATCCATTCCTAGGAATCCTGGGATTTGTAGTTTGTTGTGGCACCAGAGCTCCCTGACAGAGAAGGCTAGATATCTCCCAAAACTATAAATCTCAGAATTCCATAGCATTGAGCCATGTCAGTTAAAATCAGTGTCAAACTCCATTATTTCTGCAGTGCAGATTAATCCTTAAAATACTAAGGCCTCATTCCCACTACCTTTTAAACCGGATCGCAAATCGGTTTTAACTGGTTTAAATGACCCTGGTTCGCACTTGAACCAAATCGCTGAGGTGATTCGGAGAGTGGGGCATGCACTAGACCCATTTAACCCACATCTTTTTGACACTGATTTTTTCCACGTCTTTTTGGATAATTCGATTCCACTAAGTGTGAACCAGATGTGGATCGGAATCGATTTAAATTTGCCCTTTGGCCGGCTGGAGTGGGTCCATTTTGAATCGATTCATTTGTGAATGTGAATCACAACTGGGCTATTTTATTTTATTTGCAGCATAAAAATGTGACCAGGGCAAATGTAGTGTGAACCACGCTTCACTGCCGAATTGATCTATCGATTCGGTTTGCAAAGTGATTTATTTATAAGTGGGAATGTGGCCTAAATCTTATCTATCAAAGAGGTTTTTCCACTGACATGGAATACACCAGCTGCAACTCATAACAGCTGACTAAAATAGGAATTAAAATTTCAGAATGAGCAGGTTTTCTCAGATTTTGGATCCCCTGATTTCCTCTAATAAAAAGAAACACTGAAAGGTTGTAGATGTTCAGATTCAATAACCAATGAATTTATTTTAGTAGAAAATGTGTTTCTTGCATTTCAAAATGCCAAACACACATTATAGTAATCATTAGGGCAACCAGAATTTAATTTAATTTATTGGTTTTATACCTCACCTTTCTCCCATAATGGGATTCAAATGGCACAAAACCTATCAAACCTGCTGGCTTCTTCATTAGACAAAGACTGTAAACAAGCATGTAAAGGAAGAAAAGTGATGCTGTTAGAGTCACACATTTGCATCTTGATTACATGAGATACTATAGAGAATGTCTATGCAGAAAATTCATGTCATCCTCTCACCTTTCCCCAGCTGTCATGTGTCTGGGAACAAACACAGTAAAATAAATTAATAATATTTCCTTTCTTGATTTGCAGTATCAAGTGCTTCCCTTCGAAGTCTGCCCTTGTCTGAAACTGCTGGTCTCTCTGTTGGCAGAGCGATCATCCCAGGAAACACCCAACTGTCAGAGTGACAAAACATTTCAGTAGGAGCCAGATTTGATAGCTTTACCTTGTTTAGGCACAAGATACTACAGGCTGCCCTCAGAGTGTCCTTGCCAGTGCAGACAGGGCTCCAAAAAAATGCTAAGAGACTCACAAAAGGCAAAACTTACCCAAAGAAGAACATTGGGATGAAGTAGGAACATTTTTAGATTAATTGAGGTCAGAAGTTTTATAAGGGCAGTATAATGTGGGTAAGAGAACTCTTGGCCACTGAATAGGATGTATGTTACCATTGGGAAGCAGGGTTGAGACTGGATGAAGGTCCAGAGTTCCCACTTCCCCAGTGGACTTCCGAGCACCAGAGTATCAACTCCAATATGAGTAGAGTGGAGCCTGTGTACAAAAGTCACTTTAGGGTGGTTAGGGGGCAGCAGTGTCAGCTATTGAAGCATTATTAGAAAATAGAGACCCTCTCCCTTGCTCTAGGGTAGGAGCTAGGGGCAAAACCCTTACAGATGTCCAACATCATCCAAGGACTCAAGTTTAGAAATAACTGTATGCATGAAGGCTCTATAAAGACTGGAAATCTCATCCTCCTACTGTGCAACTATAGGCAATTATCACATGGAGGCTTACTGTGGCTAAAACATGGCTAAATCATTCCCAAAGTGCACAGGTGTGATAGCCAATCACGCTTGCCTCCCGTGATTTAATCATCACATTTTTGCCACAGTAAGCCCCCGTGTAATAATCGCATATGTGCCTAGGGCTGGGATTAGGACATTGCCTCAGAGCTCCTGATCATGTAGAGATGTCCTTATGCAGAAACATATGTATGTACTGTTCCAAGCATTCAATGAATACACACACATATGCATATATGCATACACACACATATACACACACACACATTGCCAGGAAGGGACAGGTGTTTGTGGGATTTTCTGCCTCAGTTGACAAAATAACTTTTTTGGATACTACTCATCTTGAGATGGAGAAGGTAGAAGTCACCATTTGCTCCTCTTTCTCAGGTAGCAAAATAATGTAAGGCACTAAGCAGTAAGCAAACACTGAAAGAAAATGAAGCCTTGCAGGGTTGCCCTCCAGAATATTTCACTACACGAGGAAGTGGGATAAATTAAAAATATTTGTAAAGTAGACCTTACAAATGCACAGCACTTTCAGTGAGCTCTGGCCCTACTCCACCACCATTTATTCAGAAGAAAAATCTCTTCATTTCAGCAGCTTATGTTGAAATGGTTTCAAGATTCTGGCCTACATCATAAGGCATATATCACTGAAATCAGTTTGTACAGTCAGACCACAAAGTACAAGTAAAGCATTGGCAGTTGGTAGGGAGTTTCCAGTTCTCAGCATGCCAGACAAGTAGGTCATTCCTTGAAGTGCAATGCACTGTCTTAAACTATAACATTTTAACAATGGCTAACATTAGCAAAGAGATTGCTGAAGTACTACAGTATATATTTACAAGAAGGGCAGCATGAGGAGCTATGTCTCAAAGGCTGACAAAAAAGTGAGAAATGGAAAGGAGAAGCTAGGAAGAAACTAATATCATTAATGCATTTAATAAAAGTAAGACCACTGCAGGTCACAACACTAGAAACAACTGTTATAATAGTGGCTTTTTAGAGTCCATATACTTTGAGAGAAAAGATGCAAAGATAAAAACATCAACAATCTACATAAAAACATTTGCTTTAAGGATTTAGAACTATGCACCAAATTAAGACATAAATAAGCACTACCACAACAGAAATATTTTAATATAGGTATCCATTATCTAATGTTTATATAATAGAAGACAAATGGCTTCATTATTATGGCTGCTATTACACTGAATACCAAACGAACTCCTCTTACAAGCACACTTTCTCTAAAAACTGTTACCACACCAAAACTAATTTGGCGGGGGATCGGGGGGTGGGGTTCATGCAAAGGATGCCTAATTTGATTTCAGTGTTAACTACTAATGTATTATTAATCAACTGTTCATTATACTTTTAGATCGTGCTAAGTTTATTCGTGTTTTATTTGTACACAATTCACTTCTGTAATCTCTTGCTTTATTGCATTTTATTCCTACATAAACAAAGCTGATTTGTGTTGACAGACACATGCAGTTGAAAGTTGAAGAGCATGCGTGTGTAAGTTCATGCATGTGAATTCTTTGAAACAGGTTCTGTTTAAACACACACACACACACACACACACATATATATATACGTGCTATCCAAAGCAAATAATATCAGAAAACTAGGATACTCTGTTATACAGTTAATAAAAAGTGATGAAGTTTACAGTTCAGGAAAAGGAATATCTACCTCAGAACATTTTGCAGCATTTTCACCTTATCCATCTGAATTCTGGATTTTTTGGGGTGGTGGTGGTCGAATGGTGTTCTTCAAGGGCAGTGCCAAGCCCTTGCAGCATGTAATAAATAATAATAATAATAATAATAATAATAATAATAATAATAATATTTTCATGTTGTTGCTGTTATTTGTGATTTCATACACACCAAAGACATAGCTCAGGTTCAGGTGAGGCAGCATTTTGAAAATCATTAAGCAGTCCTAAGCTGTCATGAAATAACAGAATGAACTATACCATTACAACTTGGCATTTGGTGCAGGGAATATGTTTTGGTGGGGAAGTAGAATTTTTACAGGGAGAGCAACTAGAAATTATAGCTGACAGTGTGATTGTTATGGATAGCTAAAGCCAAAACGTTAGTGAAGGAAGGCTGATCAATGTTGTTGGCCCTTCACAGAGGTAATCACTGATACCAGCTCATTAGTTACTCCACACACTTGTATATAAAGCCTGTCCACTTACATTCCCAGAGTAAATGGGAAGCTGCTTGAACATCATTTTGTTATGCCGTAACCCATTAGGCCTACCTAGCAACATGAGGGATTGCTGACATTTTATATTATTGGTCTTTCTAATAGTGCTCCTACTAATATAAATGTAGTTTATGCTTCTAGAATTCTTATGGACCATTTGTTCTTTGTAAAAGACATTTTGTACAATACATGTGGTATGAGCCTTAGACAGTCGAAGCCCAGTGAAGGTATTTGTGGCCTGCATGTTTAAAACACTAGCAAAGAGGCAATTCAGATTTATAGGTTAGGATAATCAAACATCTATCTCTCCTGAGAATGGAAGAGTGGGTAGCAAGGACACTCAGCATCATCATCAAAAGGTACAATGAGATCAATAAACGCACTTATATCATTCTCCCAGAATCTCCCTCAAGTATCTCTCAATCTGTTAGGAAACTGAAGGAAACTGATTTCAAAGTTGAAGGTGATCTGCTAACTACTGAAAGGCTATGCCCAATTCACACAATTACTTTTAGCCTTGTTGTCTGTCTTTAGTGACCTTTTCTTTGAAAGATTATCTTGAATATGGAGGAAGTGAAGTTGTTACTACAGGGAATTTAGAGTGCCCATTTAATTGACCTTTTTAAAATGATTGCAGTGGTATGCTAAATAAGTATCTACCTACAATATGGCACAGACTATGATCTTATTTTGCCATTCCAAAAAGAGAAAAATATCTACCAAGTGGGTGATGCATTTCCATCCAAATATTTATTAAAAACTATTCATAATAAAAAAGTTTTCCTTTACATTTAGTTGTGAACAAGTCTGATAATATTTTGACATGGAATCCCTTTTGCAACTATTGAGGCTGTCAATGGAACAGAGTGCATCTTGTCTAGAAAATTCATTCCTCTGACAGCATTTGGAAGATGTTTTGAAGGAAAAAATGTGCATGAAAGCATACCTACATTTCCAAAATGTGCAAGACTAAAAAGAGTATTCTTTTCAACAGTATTTAACAAACAAACAAACAAAAACCTATGTACAACAGAAAATGCATTCAAAATTAGTACATTTTAAAAACTGTGCATGTTTATTCAAATTAAAATATGTGTAGAGATGAAAAAAGTGCTTCCAATTCTGAATTAGGGTATATAGAGAAAGTGAATGTGAGAAAATTAGAAACTTAAGAAAAACAAGACTGATTTGCACAGCCATGGATAGATTTCCATAAAAAAGCATTTATAGAACAATATGGCTGGTTGTAAAGTTCTGTGGTAAAAACTGTGAAGGTCAACGTCATGGAAAGAAGATAATATTTCACTTTAAAACTCTGGAATGAATCCAAAGTGATTTGTGAACTAGATTACTTCAAATCAAAGATATAAGTTTTAGACAAAGAGGATATACAGATGTGAAAGACTTAAATAACTTGAATATCTTTGATATCAATCTTTGGGGTATACTTTAAAAATATAATTTGTCAAAGAGCTCGCATCCAAAAAAGATGTGAAGAAACAGATCTTCTGAGAAAAAGAGGGAACAATTCGTAAAAAAGGGAAAAAATCATCTTTGACCAAAAATTGCAGCAAAGCAGGTACTTGAGCATTGCCTTTTCTAAAAGATATCTCAGTCTTGAACATTTATAAAGTAACTCATTGTTTAGCAGCAAAGTTTCCCGTAGTATATGAACACAGTTATGTCTTTTTAAAACAATCAAAACAAAACAGAAACAAATGAATGATGTTATGAGGGGAAAAAACACAACTTTTCCACATAATAAATAGATTATTTAAAGTGAATGATGAGTTGAAGCCCTTTGTAGACTTCTGTGATAAGTTGTCCATCATATCCATGTTGAACATGGTGCTGTCACTGGGACAATTCCTGAAGAGGTGACCAGAGTTCCATCTAATCTGGTTTTATGATCACCTTCAGTTATGCAGCCTCATAGTATGGACAAAGTTCTTGATGGGGCACAGCCAACACTTGCACACAAGTTGTTAGTAGCCAGTTTGATGGCTAGGTCAACAAATTAGACAATGAATGCCTTATTAGAATAATGGCTAGTGCTTACTACCCTGAAAGAGGTGGTTTCACTTTATTTAGACCCGGGAGATTTTAACAATGATCACTTGGTCACTAGTAACCTCTTTTGAAAATTGTTTTGAAGAGCAGAGAATATGTGTGAATTGGCTCTCTAGAGAGGTTTGCCTCTCATTTGGCATCTGAGTGATATTTGCTATATGTATCATATCTCGATTTTCTAAAGCCAAGGGAAGCTATTTTTTTGTTGGGAGATTTCCACCGTGCACCTTTTCTCTCCTTAAAAGTACTGCAGTCTTCATTGCACATGATGAATTTGGTGGGAAGAAAAACTGAATAATCCTCTTTTGGCCTAAATGGCTTATGGCTCATTACATATGTATTGCCCCAATATGGCTCAGAATTGTAGGCACATAAGTATGTATGTAGCTTCCTCTCTAATCTGAAACTCAGCTGGTAGGTTTGGAGCTTTCAGAAGGATTAACATACTGTTCCTCAGTTGCAGAGAACGGGATTCATCCCCACTACACTATTTCTTAGCTCATTAGCAGGATTTTAAGATTTCCCTGGACACAGCCCCAGATACCCCACTGATAGTACTTTAGCTCTGGGTACAGAAAGCTATGAAGGCAAATAAAGCCACATTGGTCAAAATACATTCTATGACTTTATGCCATCTTTTGGCAAGTTCATAACTAAATACCTCATTTCCTAAACAAAGACAGAGAAATAGGCATATAGACTAATGACAGACAGACAGATGATAGACTGATCCATTGCTATACTTTATATTTGGTATTTAATTGATCTGACGGCACCAGATCCTGTATGATATTAGAAGCTAAGAAGGATCAGGTCAGGTTACAACATGGAAGGGAGACCATGAGGGAATACCAGGTGATGTAGGCTACATTCAGAGGAAGGCAATGTCAAGATTCCTTTGAATAAATTTTGCCAAGGAAACCTCATGATAGGGTTGCCGTAAATTGGAGCTGATTTGAAGGGACATAATAGCAAATGCTATACAGTATATTATACTATATACTGTGCAATTGGAATAGCCACCAGGTGGCACTCTTCAAATACATGAAATAAAGCAGAAAGAAATTGAAAGACTGAAAAGGAACTGTGTGCATTGATCAGCTTACATGATCTGCCAAAGTCATGCTATACAAAGCTCCAGACACGTACCATCACATATTTCAGACATTCTTTTCCAGTGGTTATTGTGATTACTGAAGCATAACCCATGAAGTACTATATCTGATAGCTGAACATCATCAGTAATTCATTCAGGATAAATTCAAAACTGGCTAAAAACAGTAAAGTTGGAAAAGGAATCAAAATTGCCCATCTCATGATTCTAGACTTGGTTACAGAGATTACAAATTAGTGTGGGGAGGGAAGTTGAACATCTTTCAAGGTGTTCAACTAGGCAATATAAGAACTCACACTAAAACATAATCGTATTACATCAGAAAGCATAAAACATTAAGAAAACAAGTGAAGAAGTCAGGAGGGAACACTCAGATGTCCAGCTCAGTGTAGCACTATGGTTCTTTAACTATCGTGTCAAAAGAGCTGCTGGAAGAACAGCAATATTCTGAAGTTGGGTGCTAAATATGATCATAGTGGAGGAACATACCAGAAGCAAATGGCCTTCTGAAATTCTTCACCCACATTTGTGGATGGATAAACTGAGGAAAACATTTCCACAGGTTTCTCCAAAGAGAGAAGAAATGCTCCAGCAGTTTCTTGTGGGGGAGAGGACTCTTTCTCCTCAGCCTTTTAATTTGTTATCTTTATTTTGTTTATTGCTGTTGTAAGTGACAACAACTGCAGTAGTGTGTAGCTGCCTAGGATCTTTTCATGCCACAAAGTTATAGCACTGTAGTTCCACTTTAAATGCTATGATTCCGTCCTATGGAATCGGGGATTTGGGTTGCAGGGCTTATGTAAAATTCTCAGCCAGTTAAGCTCAAGTGTCTCACCAACTACAAACCATAGGATCCCATAGGATTTTGCTATGTCAGTTAAAATAGAATGACAGTATGAGAACTGTGCAGTGTGAAAGGGCCCCTGGTCTGCATTTTACATTCTCCACAATGGTTCAGATCTAACATTTATCTGGTTTTCTGTGATTAAAGAGGGTAGATATATATTATCCAAAAACAAATGTATAGTGTTCAGAGAATATCCTGCAGAATGCTTCAGAATATATTTTTTCTAAGAAAGCAAGATGAAAAACTTCACATTTTTTGTCCAGAAACTGGCTTTGGAGAAGACTTGTCTTAGCCCACTCATGGTTGGGTATTAAGGTGTTTTTACTCACTTTGATCCCATAACATAAATTTTTGAGTCAGGAGAATTGCAGTAAAATCTGTAGAAGCGAAAATATTCTCGGTAATTACATGTTTTACAATACCATATGTGTTATAACAGAAATTATATTTGTAAGTAATATTTATTTATTTACTTACTTACTTTTCTGTTTTTTGAGGATTTGATGAACAAAAATTGTGATATAAATGCAAATGGATTACTGCTTTGTCAACCACAGTTTCAAATGTTCCCCAACCCCACAATCCCCCCTCCATGCCAATATCTTAGTTGTTAAAAGAGTTTATATTTCTGTTAAATGAGATGAATATCTAACAACATCTGTCAATTTCACAGACATAGCCATGTTAGTCTGGAATATCAGTATGCAGAGGGATCTTGTGGTACCTTTGAGACTAACTAAGTGAAAGGTTGTAGCATAAGCTTTTTATGGCCTTGTCTGCATGACACAGAAGGAGGTGGTGGAGAAGGGAATCAGGTCCATCAATTCAGCTCTCCCTCTGAGGCCTGGACCAAGGCAGATGGACTGGAGGAAGGGCTCTGCTTCTTTAGGCCCCATGACGTTGGGCCTGTCTTTTCACTCCCTCCATTCTGGATGGAGTCAGATGCCATGCAAGGAGGGCTCTTCTTCTTAAGGGTAGGCCCGATGGCACTGATCCTGTCTTTTCACTCCCTCCAGGGTGGATGGTGTCAGATGCCATGGAAGGAGGGCTCTTCTTCTTAAGTATAGGCCCGATGGTGTTGGGCCTGCCTTTTTCACACATGGCTCAAACGGTGGTTCTGGTGCAGGTAGTACAGACCATGTCTGGCACATGGTGCACATCCTGCACCAGCACCAGAGCACAACACACTTACAACAGAGTAAGAAAGTCCTTACCTCTTGATCCAGATCTTCCAGGAAGATTCTGTCCCTGTGCAACAGTGGCTAACTGAAGGGGCATCCTGCTCGGTCACCTGGCACATCCGCCACCACCATGGGTCACTCATTTTGAGGTCAGAATGAAGCACCCAGTATGTGATCATCACTGCGTTCCTTGCTCTGACCCCAGAAGAAGGCAACTCATGTGGTGGCAGACACACTTGGGAGCCAAGCAGGATGCTCATACAGATAGCCACTGTGGTGTGGGGACAGAAACCAAGGTAATGGAGTGAAAACAAGGCAGTTGCAAGGCCAGAATACTTGCTTGGAGTATTCTGACCAATGCAGGCATGGCCATAGAATTGGCCTATTTCCATGGATATATGGATCTGAGGATGTAGACCAAGTTTATGAAAGCTTATTGATACACTGTCTTTCACTCAGTCTCAAAGGTGCTACAAGATCCTTTAATACCTATCCAAGGCTGCACTAGTGGCTGACTATAAGGTGATGGAACCTTCCTTCCATCTCTTCTACACCTCCACCATCATCCAGCCTCAGAGGGAGAGAAGGGTAGGCCAGCTCCATCAGGCCTAACAAGAAAAAGAAGAAGGCCCTCCTTCCATCCACCATCATCCAGCCTCAGGGGGAGAGAAAGGCAGGCCATCTCCATCAAGCCTAGCAACAGTAACAAGAAGAAGGGCCCTCCCTCCAGTCCATCTGCCATGGTCCAGGCCCCAGAGGGAGAGAAGATCTGCTGGACTTATTCCCCTTCCTGACTGCTATTCCCTTCTCCTTTTGTGTTTTGTCTTTTCAGATTGTAATCCTGAGGGCAGGGAAATATCTAATTAATTTGTAAACCACTCTGAGAGCCTTTGGATGAAGAGCAGGGTATAAATATGCCAAACTAAATAAATAAACAAATAAATCTCCCTGTGCTATCAAGACACCACTCTTTGGGCATTTCCAGTCCTTGAAGTGAGGTTTTGTGGTGACCTTGGAGCAAGGTGATGCAAGACGTTTTTCCAATGAAAGCAACCTACTGGAACCTGAGAACTATCTCTTCCTGTCATTTTGTTATCAATTAAACAAAATTTCAGTGCTGCTTCTCTCACCTCTAAAATATTATTCATAATTCCCAAGTATAGCTGTGTCTTCCAGAAATGATTATAATGGGGATGGCCTGCCAGCTCTTCCCAACCTGGTGATTATACGATCTCCATCCATATAACTGCATTATCGTTCTCCTTAGCAAGGTTAATTCTCTGTCAAAGATTAGAGAGGGAAATTTGTATTGTAAGTAATTATGTTTCTCAATGGAAGCTTATATTCCTCACAAAGAAGCAGTACTATGCCAGCAATTTTTTTAAAAAAAATACTTTATTTCAATAGATAAAATTCAGAGCAAGTTTAAACTTTGATTATTGTTCTGGCAGCATTCTCGTGTGTATTTACTATACCATTAGAGCCCAAGAGATACTTCAGCCACATTACTGCCAGAAATTGTGAAATTAACTGTGTATATCCAAGGCAATTTTTTGTTCCTTTCAACAGTACATTAATTTTTCACCTTCTCCTTCTGAAACCAACAGACTTTTGAGCATTAATATTCTCAGTGCAACAAATCAACATCTATTGCCTGCTGCCTGGATTGACCTTCATCACAAATAGCAACCAGAATTTTTGGTCAAATACAGTTTGAGTGCTTTACATTTCCCTCCATTTCCCCCACCACTACTGTTACAGTGATGTCATCTTCAGGACTGCAGTTATATAGCACAAATAAAAATCAGAGAAAAGTAATACTTTTTATGAAGACCACTTTGTTATTATTATTCTTAACTGCCCTCATGTCATCCCCATCTCATGGCAACTCTGTGGTTGAGATATCTCCGAGTCCTCCATCCTGCACTGCTCTGCTTAAATCCTGTAGATTTAGGTCCATAACCTCCCTAATTGAGAACTTTACCATGTTAAAGTTGGAATGGTCTTGCAGCATTCCAAACCGGACCGTTCTGGGGATGGGAACACCGCTGCCACCGCCGCCCAATGTCCCAATCCCGTTCTGGAAGAGTTCCCTAGGGCCGATTTTTGGGAACGCTTCTCAAGTGTTCCCAAAAATCAGCCCCTCTGGAACACTTCTGGGCTGAAAACACTCATTGGTGGCATTCCCGCTGTGCAGTAAAATGCGTTCCTCGCCACCTCCCATCCCCAGAATGGTCCAGTTTGGAATGCTGCAGGACCGTTCCAACTTTAATGCGATAAAGTTCAAGGTCTGGTGTGCAGTCTTCCTCTCTTTCTACTGCCCTCCGCCTTTCCAAGCATTAATGTCTTTCAAACGCTTTCTCATGATGTGGCCAAAGTATAATAGCCTCAGTTTTGTCAACTCTCGGGGGAGTTCTGCTTTGATTTATTCAAGGACCCATTTGTTTGTCTTCTTGGCTGTACACAATATTTTCGGCACTCTTCTGCAGAACCACATCTCAAATTAGTTTTTTTCCCCCATCCACTTTTTTCATGGTCTATCTCTCACATCCCTACATGGTGATGGGAAATACAATGGCTTGGATGATCCTAACGTTAGTACCCAGTTTTATCTACACTTTTTAGGATATTATCTATTTCTTTTAACTGCCCTTCCTTATTATAATCTTCTGCAGTCAACATTCTGATTGATGTTTGATCCTAGGTATGGGAACTCTTTAATTAGACCACTGGAATATTCCAAAAATGGTGTATATTTACCATGCATTTTGAGGTTCTCCCATACTCTTCATTAGGCATGATAGTATAAGAATTAGGGCATAAAGGAAGAAACAAAAAGGGTTATTATTATTATTAATATTAATATTATTATTATTAATCATTAATTTTTATTAGAATTTATACATAAAAAATTATGCAGCAATAATTGTATATGTATTGTATATCACAAAATTTGAAAAGCCTCTGATAGTAAAACAACGGAAGAAATTATATTTTTCTTTTCCCTAAATAATTCCATTTTGCTTGTATAGTTAATACATTTACCTATTGTCTGTTACACACTTATTCACAATCCTTTGTGCTTTTCACAAGAGTAAATATTTATATTTCTTATTCTAAGGAATAACTAACTTGTTAGATATCGACTTTTCTACATCATGTTTTTCCCATTTAATTTCCATATGTTTGTACTTTTCCCCATTTGTTTTTGAAATCTCGGTTTGTTTCCCCTGCGATGTACATTGTCAGTTTGTCCATTGTTAATAAATCATAAAGTCTTAATTTCCATTCCTCTGTTGTGGGTATAGTCTTTGATTTCCAATTTTTTGCCATTCGTGCCGCAGAGATCATATATAATATTATACTAATCTGATTATGAGTCAAGTTAATTTGAATCACATCCACAATATTTAATAGAAACAATTCTGGTAGTAGGGGGATATTTATTTCTAAGATTTCCTGCATTATTTTATGTATATTTACCCATTTTTTTTAAATTATCTTTATTGATTTGTCACATAGATATATATAAAATACAATAAACATATCAACATAAACGCAAGTACCCACAAATTAGACAATACAAAACCAATAAGACACTGAACATTGAACATTCTTCACAAACTGACAAATACACCGACATTGACTTCCTGCAGAGTGAACTAGAACATGACATAGCCAAGGTATATTATAATACAAGAGAGAAAAAAAGAAGATTTACCACACTTGCATTTACCTTCACAACATAAGTATACTAAAAAAAGTTTTATATCTTATGCAATTTTCTTGAATTTTAAGTTAAATTAACATAGTTACAATACGGAATACTATAAACACCATGATGGATTGTGTATTATTTTTTCTAATTTTAAAAAATCAACCAAAGGGAGCCAAACCATTTTTTCCTTATTCCAATTTAAATTCTCAATATAGCACGTAAGTTTATCCAATTCCATGTAGTCCACAACTTTCATTATCCATTCTTTCCAAGAGGGTATTATTTCCCCTTTCCAGTGTGCTGCAAGGATCATTCGTGCAGCAGAGATCATATAAAAGAAAAGTTTGCCATGTTTAGCCTCGAGATTACTATCTGAAATCATATTTAGAAGGAAAAGTTTAGGTTCAAATTTAAAATCTTTCTTAACAATTAGTTTCATCTTACCGTAAACCTGTTTCCAATGTTTTTTTACCATTTTGCAGTTCCACCACATGTGCATATATGAGCCAGGACAAGTACCACATTTCCAGCAAGTTGGGCTCTGATCTTTATAGATTTTACTAAGTTTTAAAGGGGTGAGATGCCATCTATTTTGCATTTTGTGATAATTTTCCTTTAAAGCTATGCAGACAGTATATTTGAGCCTAACATTCCATGTTTTTTCCCACTGCGATAATGGTAATACTTCTTCCAGTTCCTGTGCCCATTTAATCATACAAGATTTTATGGTTTCATCATGCATTTCTAAATCTAATAAGAGATTGTAAAACTTAGAAATCTTTTTCTTGTTTGTACCCAAGATTATTTTATCCACATTTGAAAGTGTTGTACTAATATTGTAGGTTTTAAGGTCCAATAAAAATCTTTCTCTGATCTGACAATATAAAAACCAATTAAAGTTATGACCCTCTACTTCCAATACATCTTGCGTTTTTATGTTTATCATATTAGTTTTATTATCTATTACAGTTAAGTCTTGGTAAATTACCCATCTGTTTTCACTTATTACGTCATTTCTATGGAATGCCTCATTAGTTGAGATCCAAAAGGGTAGTTTTGGGTACAGCACTAAGTTAAATTTATTCCAAACACAAAACAACGCTTTTCTAATAGTATGATTTACAAATTCTTTATTAGCTGTAAGCTTATTATAAAATAAAAAAGCATGAATTCCAAATATTGTGTCGGCTAGTTCTAAATTCAGAAGCTGTTTATTCTGCAAGTATAACCAATCGACCATCCAGTCGAAGGCACAAGCATAGAAATAAGTCTTCAGATTGGGGAGCCCCAAACCGCCTCTTGTCGGCTTATCACATAAAATTTTAAACCTGACCCTAGGTTTTTTACCAGCCCAAACAAAGCGGCTAATATCTTTGTTCCAGTCTCTGAAGGGTCTATCATTTTCTAAAATAGGGATCACTTGAAACAGAAAAATAATTTTAGGTAATACAGACATCTTAATCGTGGCAATCTTACCCATCCAGGAGAGCCCTAACTTACCCCATTTATTCAAATCTTTTTTGACATTTTGCCAAAGTTTAACGTAATTATTTTTGAATATCTCCGAGTTTTTATTGGTAAGCCACACACCCAGGTATTTTACCTTAACTGTTAATTTATAGCCCGATCGTCTAATTAAATCGTCTCTATCAGTCTTATCCATATTACTAGTCAACCAAACAGTTTTATCTCTATTTACCACTAATCCAGAGACGTTGCCAAATTGTTTAAACATTCTATTCGTTCTTTCAATGTCTTGTAGGGGTTTAGAGAAGGATATCACAACATCATCAGCATAAGCTTTAAGCTTCATAACTTGGCCTTTTAATCTAACGCCGTGTATTTCGTTATTATTACGGATTTCATTATTTAGGAGTTCCAAAACCAAAATGAATAACAAAGGCGATAGAGGGCAGCATTGCCTAGTGCCCTTGAAAATATGTATTGCTTTGGTTCTTTCACCATTATGGATTAAATTAGCTGATTGTTTTTGATATATCCGATCCAGCCAACAACCGAAATTTTCTCCCAACCCAACCCTCTTACAGGTTTCCTTTATGAATTTCCAGTTAATTCTGTCAAAAGCTTTTTCATAGTCAACAAATAGTAAACCTAGAGTTCTATCACAACTTTCCCCATATATTCTATAAGGTTTAACACATGTCGAACATTATCTCTCATCCTTCTTTCTGGTAGGAAACCTACTTGGTCAGGATGGATGTAATCTTTG